>NC_056731.1:569792601-570092969 GCF_019279795.1 Protopterus annectens | reverse complement strand
GTACACATGTCACACCTGCATTTAGCATTAGCCGGTGGATGCTTTGCACAATTAGTGGGGAGTAAGGCACGTGCTACTCCCACATCACTCCCACGGTGCGGGACAACGTATTATCTGCCAAACAACACAGAGCCCCGTTTCTGCATACCCAGGATCCCATGGCTGCAACCCTCGATGGTACCCATTACACATCCATCATGAGTGTGGGAATGGGATGTGGATGCACCTCTATGGACTACAATCTGGGAATGTCTGTTCATATGTCCTGCATTCCGTGGACAGTTGTCATCAACCTTGAACACGCTGGGGGTGCATATGTCTGGCTGTACCGTAGTCACGGCTGTCAGTTCTTCTGGGTCTCTCGATCGCAGCTGGTTGACATTGCGTACGGATGAATCTTTGGGGTCCTACTATGAACACCATTGTGCATATGTACAGTGTAGACCTTGTTGGAGTGTGTCCATCTGGCCAGTGGGTTTGACTGCTGCTGTATGTTCCCCAATCGCGGATGTCTGCTTGCTACCCATATTATGTAGTGCTACGTTAACCAGGTTATTCTAAACTGAAACCGGATGGTGTAAACTCAATGATGCAGGCTAGGAAATGCTTTAACTAATCCTCAGATGTCCCATTAGGAAATTTCTGCCACTGTATTGTCAAAATGACACAGCCAAAACATGTAGATCCTATTAATTCATTGAAGGATGTTCTTTATATGCGTGAACGCAATAGTTTAAGGATCCTATGACTTTCCTAGTTGACGTTGTTGGTGTGCCATTCGTATGTGTTCCGCAGATCGCCCATGTGTTCCGCAGTATGGTAGCGAGTGATCCTTATTTTCTTGCTGGCAGATTGAGTGCTGTGTACGCTGGTATTCGCATGGCGGTCTGACTTTGTATGTGGAGTCTCTACTGTAGTCCCTATCTGTATTCCCTGTGTTATGCCTTACTACAGCTGTGTAATTCCACCAGGTTTGCAGTTATGGGTGCCATCTTAGTCGTACGTTTGTCCATCCTTGGGAAATGCCTACTGGACACTGGTATAGGGCTGTACCCATTTCACAGCTACATTTAGCAATTTGCGGTGGATGATTTTCATCATTGGTGGGGGGTAAAGCATGTGCTATACCCACATCCCTCCCACGGGGCGGGACAACAGATTATCTGCCAAACAACACCGAGCCCCATTTCTGCATACCCACGATCCCATGGCTGCAGCCCTCGACGGTACCCATTATACATTCTTAATGTGTGCGGGACTGAGATGTGGACGCACTTCCATGGACTCGGCCATATGGGTATTTCTGCTCATATGTCCTGCATTTCATGGACACCTGTCATCAACCTTAAACACGCTGGTGGTGCATATGTCTAACTGTGCTGTAGTCACGGCTGTTATGCCTTCAGCGTCGCTTCCTCCATCACATTTATATTGCATAGGGTTAAATTTTTGGGTCCTACAATGGACACCGATGTGCATATGTAAAGTGTAGAACCTGTTGCACTGTGTCCATCTGGCCAGTGGGTTTGACTGCTGCTGTATGTTCCCCAATCGCGGATGTGTGTTTGACTACACATATTATATAGTGCTACGACATCCAGGTCTTTCAAACCTGAAACCGAATGGTGTACATCTACAGATGCAGGTTAGCAACTGCTTTACATAATCCTCAGAAGTCACAATAGGAAATATCCGCCACTGTATTGTCATAATAACACCACCATAACATGTGGATCCTATTAATTCATTGAAGGATGTTCTTTATATGTGGGTACGCCATAGCTTAACCATCCCATAGCCTTCCTAGTTGACGTTGTTGGTGTGCCATTACTATGTGTTCCGCAGATCGCCCATTTGTTCCGCAGTATGGAAGCGAGTGATCCCCATTTTCTTGCTGGCAGATTGAGTGCTGTTTACGCCGGTATTCGCACGCTGGTCTGGCTTTGTATGGGTGGTGTGTACTGTGGTCCCTATCTGTATTTTCTGTGTTATGCCTTACTGCAGCTGTGGTATTACAACGGGTTTGCAGTTATGGGTGACCATCTTGGTCGTACGTTTGTCCGTCCATGGGAATTGCCTACTGGACACTGGTATAGGGCTGTACACATTTCACAGCTGCATTTAGCATTCTCCGGTGGATGATTAGCATTATTAGTGGGGAATAACGCATGTGCTATACCCACATCCCTCCCACGGGGCGGGACGACGGATTATCTGACAATCAACACCGAGCCCCATTTCTGCATACCCACGATCCCATGTCTGCAACCCTCGACGGTACCCATTGCACATCCTTCATGTGTGCGGGAATGGGATGTGGACGCACGTCTATGGACTCGGCAATCTGGGGAGTCCTATTCATATGTCCTGCATTTCATGGACACGTGTCATCAACCTTGAACACGCTGGTGGTGCACATATCTAGCTGTGCCATAGTCACGGCTGTCAGTTCTTCTGGGTCTCTCGATCGCAGCCGGTTCACATTGCGTACGGATTAATTTTTAGGGTCCTACAATGGACACCAATGTGCATATGTAAAGTGTAGAACTTATTGGACTGTGTCCATCTGGCCAGGGGGCTTGACTGCTGCTGTATGTTCGGCAATCACGGATGTCTGTTTGAGTACCCATATTATGTAGTGCTACGTAAACCGGGTTTTTCTACACTGAACCCAAATGGTGTTATTCCAATGATGCAGGCTAACAATTGCTTCAACTAATCCGCAGATATCCCATAGGACATTCCTGCCTCTGTATTGTCAAATTAACATGACCAAAACATGTAGATCCTATTGATTCATTGAAGGATGTTCTTTATATGTGGGTACGCCATAGCTTAACCATCCTATAACCTTCCTAGTTGACGTTGTTGGTGTGCCATTAGTAGGTGTTCCGCAGGTCGCCCATTTGTTCCGCGTTATGGAAGCGAGTGATCCCCATTCTCTTGCTGGCAGAGTGAGTGCTGTGTACGCCGGTATTCGCACGGCGGTCTGACTTTGTATGTGGAGTCTCTACTGTAGTCCCTATCTGTATTCCCTGTGTTATGCCTTACTACAGCTGTGTGATTCCACCAGGTTTGCAGTTATGGGTGCCATCTTGGCCGTACGTTTGTCCATCCATGGGAACCGCCTAATGGACACTGGTATAGGGCTGTACATATTTCACAGCTGCATTTTGCATTCTCCGGTGGATGATTTGCATTATTAGTGCGGAGTAACGCATATGCTATACCCACATCCCTCACACGGGGCGGGACAACGGATCATCTGCCAATCAACACCGAGACCCATTTCTGCATACCCACGATCCCATGGCTGCAATCCTCGACGGTCCCCATTGCACATCCTCCATGTGTGCGGGAATGGGATGTGGACGCACTTCTATGGACTCGACAATCTGGGGATTTCTGTTCATATGTCCTGCATTTCATGGACAGCTGTCATCAACCTTGGACACGCTGGTGGTGCATATATGTAGCTGTGCTGTAGTCACGGCTGTCACTTCATCTGGATCTCCTGATTGCAGCAGGTTGACAGTGCGTACGGATAAATTTTTGGGTCCTACAATGGACACCAATGTGCATATGTAAAGTGTAGAACTTGTTGGACTGTGTCCATCTGGCCAGTGGGTTTGACTGCTGCTGTATGTTCAGCAATCACGGATGTCTGTTTGAGTACCCATATTATGTAATGCTACGTAAACCGGGTTTTTCTACACTGAACCCAATTTGTGTAATTCCAATGATGCAGGCTGACAATTGCTTTAACTAATCCGCAGATGTCCCATTAGGACATTCCCACCTCTGTATTGTCAAATTAACACGACCAAAACATGTAGGTCCTATTAATTCATTGAAGGATGTTCTTTATATGTGGGTACGCCATAGCTTAACCATCCTATAACCTTCCTAGTTGACGTTGTTGGTGTGCTATTAGTATGTGTTCCGCAGGTCGCCCATTTGTTCCGCGGTATGGAAGCGAGTGATCCCCATTCTCTTTCTGGAAGATTGAGTGCTGTGTACGCCGGTATTCGCACGGCGGTCTGTCTTTGTATGTGGAGTCTCTACTGTAGTCCCTATCTGTATTCCCTGTGTTATGCCTTACTACAGCTGTGTGATTCCACCAGGTTTGCAGTTATGGGTGCCATCTTGGCCGTACGTTTGTCCATCCATGGGAACTGCCTAATGGACACTGGTATAGGGCTGTACACATTTCACAGTTGCATTTTGCATTCTCCGGTGGATGATTTGCATTATTAGTGTGAAGTAACGCATATGCTATACCCACATCCCTCACACGGGGCGGGACAACAGATCATCTGCCAATCAACACCGAGAACCATTTCTGCATACCCACGATCCCATGGCTGCAACCCTTGATGGTACCCATTGCACATCCTCCATGTGTGCGGGAATGGGATGTGGACGCACTTCTATGGACTCGACAATCTGGGGATTTCTGTTCATATGTCCTGCATTTCATGGACAGTTGACATCAACCTTGAACACACTGGTGGTGCATATATGTAGCTGTGCCGTAGTCACGGCTGTCACTTCATCTGGGTCTCTCGATCGCAGCCGGTTGACATTGCGTAGGGATAAATTTTTGGGTCCTACAATGGACACAAATGTGCATATGTAAAGTGTAGAACATGTTGGACTGTGTCCATCTGGCCAGTGGTTTTGACTGCTGCTGTATGTTCCCCAATCGCGGATGTGTGTTTGACTACCCATATTATGTAGTGCTACGAACCCATGTTTTACTACGATTAACCCAAATGGTGTTAATCTAATGCTGCAGGTTGGCAACTGCTTTAAGTAATCCTCAGAAGTCCCAGTAGGACATATATGCCACTGTATTGTCAATATAACACAGCCAGAACATGTAGAACCTATTAATTCATTGAAGGATGTTCTTTATAAGTGGGAACGCCAGTGTTTAAACATCCTATGACCTTCCTAGTTGACATTGTTGGTGTGCCATTAGTATGTGTTCCACAGGTCACCCATTTGTTCCGCAGTATGGCAGCGAGTAATCCCCATGTTGTTGCCGGCAGATTGAGTGCTGTGTACGCCGGTATTCGCACGGCGGTCTGGATTTCTATGGGGAGTGTCTACTGTAGTTGCCATCTGCATTTCCTGTGTTATGCCTTACTGCAGCTGTGTAATTCCACCGGGCTTGCAGGTATGGGTGCCATCCTGGTCGTAGGCTTGTCCATCCATGGGGATTGCCTACTGGACACTGTTATGGCCTGTACACATTCCACACCTGCATTTAGCATTATCCGGTGGATGCTTTGCATTATTAGTGGGGAGTAGGTCATGTGCTACACCCACATCCCTCCCACGGGGCGGGACAACGGATTATCTGCCAAATAACACCGAGCCCCATTTCTGCATACCCAAGATCCCATGGCTGCAACCCTCAACAGTACCCATTACACATCCTTCATGTGTGCGGGACTGGGATGTGGACGAACATGTATGGACTTGTCGATCTGGGGATCTCTGTTAATATGTCCTGCATTTCATGGACACTTGTCATCAACCTTAAACACGCTGGTGGTGCATATGTCTAACTGTGCCGTAGTCACGGCTATCGCGTCATCTGGTGGTCGGTAACGACTGGATGGAATTCTGTTAGGATGAATTTTTGGGTCCTACAATGGACACCAATGTGCATATGTAAAGTTAGATGTTGCTGGACTGTGTCCAACTGGCCAGTGGTTTGGACTGCTGCTGTATGTTCCCCAATCGCGGATGTCTGTTTGACTACCCATACTACGTGGTGCTATGTAAACCAGGTGTTTTAGAACTGGGAACAAATGGTGTACATCCAAAGATGCAGGTTAGCAACTGCTTTAAAGTAACCTCAGGTGTCCCAATAGGAAATATCCGTCACTGTATTTTCAACATAACACCACCAGAACATGTTGATCCCCTATGTATTCATTGAAGCATGTTTTCTTTATAGGTGGGAACGCCATAGTTTACATATCCTAGTTGACGTTGTTGGTGTGCCATTAGTATGTGTTCCACAGGTCGCCCTTCTGTTCCGCAGTATGGTAGCAAGTGATCCCCATTTTGTTGCTGGCAGATTGAGTGCTGTGTACGCCGGTGTTCGCATGGCGGTCCAACT
The DNA here is from genome assembly GCF_019279795.1 of Protopterus annectens. Taxonomy (NCBI): domain Eukaryota; kingdom Metazoa; phylum Chordata; order Ceratodontiformes; family Protopteridae; genus Protopterus; species Protopterus annectens. The sequence goes on along the minus strand of NC_056731.1, from coordinate 570,086,833 downwards.
TTGTATGGGGAATGTCAACTGTAGTCCCTATGTGTATTCCCTGTGTTATGCCTTACTGCGGCTGTGTAATTCCACCTGGTTTGCAGTTATGGGTGCCATCTTAGTCGTACGCTTGTCCATCCATGAGAATTGCCTACTGGACACTGGTATAGGGCTGTACACATTTCACACCTGCATTTAGCATTCTCCGGTGGATGCTTTGCATTATTAGTGGGGGGTAAGGCAGGTGCTACACCCACATCCCTCCCATGGGGCGGGACAACGGATTACCTGCCAAACAACACCGAGCCCTGTTTCTACATACCCAGGATCCCTTGGCTGCAACACTCGACAGTACCCATTACACATCCTTCATGTGTGTGGGACTGGGATGTGGACGCACTTCTATGGACTTGGAACTCTGGGGATTTCTGTGCATATGTCCTGCATTTCATGGACACTTTTCATCAACCGTAATAACGTTGGTGGTGCATATGTCTAGCTGTGCCATGGTCACGACTGTCGCTTCTCCTGGTTGGACGTTGAAGGCTGGCAGGTATTCCGTACGGGACAATTTTTGGGTCCTACAATGGACACCAATGTGCATATGTAAAGTGTAGAGCTTGTCAGACTGTGTCCATGTGGCCAGTGGTTTTGACTGCTGCTGTATGTTCCCCAATCGCAGATGTCTGCTTGACTAACCATAGTGTGTAGTGCTACGGAAACCAGGTTTTCCAAAGCCGGAACCAAATGGTGTACATCCAATGATGCAGGTTAACAACCGCTTTAAATAATCCCCAGAGGTCCCAGTAGGGAAGTATCGCCATTTTATTGTCGGAATGACACCACCATAACAGGTAAATCACGAGCACTTTGGCCCGGTCTTACCGGCCATTTGCAAGTGTAATTAGCAGACACATATCAATAAATGTATAATAATACATATTGTAATACTGACGTTAATCTATGTTATTTGGACAATGGATTCCGCTATTGACATACGATGCTGTGGGTGTTGCCGGTTACCATATACATGGCTTTCTCAAAGGCCGAACTCACAATTCTGAACACTACTGTGGTCTCCTTTAAGGACCCTGAGCCAGTGGTCAACATTACTCAAGCCACTGCATCACTTACATATGCCTTCTACCGCCACCTACAGGACTGCATGGATCAGGCATTCCCTTACCCAACTGTGGTTCATTGTACCAATGCCAAGCATCCAGTGTGGTGTACCCCAGCCATACACAAGCTGTACAACGAGAGGAGGTGCCTACTACAAGGCAGAGCAGACACCTTGTGAGGTATGACACCCCTGCTCATTATATGTGAAGAGCTGCAGGCTGACATGACAAAGTCCGGGGCAGGTTCCACAGATATATCTCCAGGGACTCGACAGACAATCATACGGCCTTCATTTGCTATGCTGGACACCTGGGAGGTAACTCCCAGATATGCTCTGACTGGGTTCACAATGATGTGGAGTTTACTGAACATACACACATTGCCAACATACGGGCTGACAGGTTCGATGAAGACATCTCCACCCCCTCCCCCCCACATGGAGAGATGTCTGTACCAGCGGTTTGTGGTCCCCGAATGTTCTGTAACGCACGGGTGGGACATGCTCTGTCCAAGGTAGTGAACACAGCATCCATGGGACCAGCTGGTGTCCCGACTATGTACTCCGCGATCTCATTGAGGAATTAGACCTACAGTTGGGACAGCTGTTTATTCTTAGCCTCACCTCGGGTAACGTACCCAAGTTGTGGCGCACGGCGACTGTAGTCCCACTTCACAGGGCCAGTGCCTCCACTGACCCTGGTTATTACCGTCCCATTACCATGAGAAGACTTATCTGCAAAGACATGGGGAAGGATCATACTGTGGCCCGTAGATGACGAAATAGGGGACCTGCATACTTTGCATCCAACCCAGTTTTGCTTGGTCAGGGGCAGTTCATGCGTTTAAATCCTGGTTGACGTTTTAGGGACAGTCACCGAGGCCATTGTTGAGGGTCATGCAGTCCATACAGCCTACCTCGACCTGGCAAAGTACTTCAACACAATACCCCCCTCGGGTATCATTGATAAACCCATCGGCTTGGATGTGAACACGTACATCGCAGGATGGGTTGCAAACTGGCTAGGTGACACAACCCACGCGGTCACAGTTGCTGGCAGCATGTCGGACTTACTGCCTGTCACAGGCGGTGTCCCATGGGGCTCTGCCCTGGGTCCACTCTTTTTCTACATCTACATTTCCACAGTACAAGTACACACAGGGGTGTTATGGCTGACATTGTTTGTAGATGACTGCGAACCGGGTGCCATAGTGGGACGGACATCTGACACAGATATCCTTCAAAGGGGCCTCCCAGATATGGATATCTGCTGTCAGGGACATGGCCTACAGCTACATGCCAGGTAATGCATAGTCATACCCATCGGGAAGAACGAGGTCACCCCTGTCCGGCATATGGGTGGCAGTCCACTGAGCATGGGGGGAATTACCAGGGATCTGTGGACCCAGGTTGTCAGTCACCATTCGTTCGACACACACGTTGCTATCGTGGTTCGGTAGAACTTCTACATTGCCCGCCTGATCGTGCAGGGATTCACATCTAGATCGGGGTAGGTCATCATCTCCTTGTACTCATTACTCGTTACACCTATGATTGAGTACATTGCCCCATTCGGAAGGTATCTGACCCGACACCTACAGCGGCTGGGAAAGCCCCATAGGTTAATTGTCAGACAGATGCAGGGTGTCAGGGATTTGTGTTATGCCGCCCCACTGTAAGGACTCCTGCTCCATTCAGTCACATACCTCTTGTTCAGTGTTGACCTGTGCCTGACATACGAGGCCATGTCGACCCATATTTGATGACTATGCTTCACCTACTGGATCTACATCCCTCGGAACCACAAGGGCAGGTGATGTGAACCTTGACACAGTCATTAATAGAATGTGTTGGTGTGACACATACATCACCCAGACACTCACTATGCTGTGGATCTACATCACAGTACATGTGAGGCAGAGAACCTTGCTAGCCTTGTTCGAGGGGGATCTTGTCCATTGGATGGGGGATTGCAGATATACCCCAGGGATTACATCATTGTCACTGCTTGACAGAGGTACAGCAATATAATAGGCATTTATCTCCAGACCGGAGGGTTGGCAAAGGAAACCTAGCTATGGCCTAGGGTTATGGCTGCCCTTGGGTAGATAGCCTACTCTGTACCTATGGACCTATGAACCTATGTTCATAGTTTGTCCCATTCACACTTGTCTATCCCCTATCCTCTTTCTCATGTGTATATTTCTGTGGCACGTGATTGAACTCTGTATTACCTGCAGGTATGCTGTCTACAGTGCACATACATCACGGTTGATTACAGTGTATCTGTGTACCTACCGCTGTGATACTGAGGACTACCACACATCCTTCACAGCATTACATGCATATGTCCATTCTATTGTTCTTTGGCCTAAGGGGGGGGTGTTAAGGCAACGGTTACACGTGTCCCTGTTTGTGCGCGCGTCATGGTGGTCTTTGTCCAGCCTCCGTTGCTGTCGTGGGATGGACGGTGGTGTTGGGGTGTGTTTGGCATGTGTTTTCACTGCCGGTACATCTGTGGGAGGTGGGGTTGGCACATGTTCCTCTTTGCAGGGGGCCCCATCCTGGACTTTTGTGTCATGCATCTACACTTGGCACGTGCCATATGTCCTGTGCTATTGCCACAGTCGTGTATGCCTTCATGCATTACTACTGCGTGTTACTGGCTGTTTGTATGTGGTACACATGGCTATTATGGTGGATGGCTTGTCCTATTCCCATGCTATGACATACCCATCCATCCAGGCATATGCATGTTATTCCGTCCTTTGCATTGGCCGTGGGTGTTTGGCCGTCCGGCAACACTACTCTCAACATGTGATGTCCCACCTTCCCCATCTGTGCCTGTGGCACCCTGTTAGGGTGTCCTGTTTGGTAGGCAGATGTTCCGCTATATGTGTTGTATTTGACATGTCTGCATAGCTAATCATCGGTACGGTGGCTGAACATACCGCCTTGTCCAGATGTGTGCAGTTATGGGTACCGTGGCATGTGCACACCTATGGGGTTTCGACAGGTCCATACCACATGCGGGATGTACACATTCTGCCGACACATTCACATGCAGCCATTTGGATATCTGTACATGAGGTGGGTTGTTAACATGTGGGGTACATATGTGACCACGTGGCACTGCCTAGGACAAGACCTCTTACCACATTTCGGGTATGCCCATTGTGTGTAGGTGTGTAGCTGCGCAAGGCTGCTAGCTGGGTTGGGTGCACGGTCGTACGTGGGTGCGGGTTACATGCTATGACGGGGCTGTTGTGTATTACATTTGCATGCATGAGTTCTGCTTCTGGATATTACGCTTAGGCATACGCTGTCCTATGTGTATGCGATGGGCACGTTGCTGGGTGTAGTACATGTTGCTATGCACATGTTTGTCTGTGTTTAGGGTATCTTGTTTCCTTCTTGTTGTCATATCGACACGGCTACCCGGCTGTGTACTCTCACTACTGCTGGTGACCATGCCCATGTCGCTACTTCTATGTTGGTGCGGCGCGCTGACATGCTGCGGTACACCTTCACTGGGTATGCCCACTGACAGTGCATTGCGGGACGGACACAGTATTACGCGTATCCTTTGTTCCTTGGACGGGTACACTTAGGACTTCGTGGGTTAATGTTTGGTTCTCCGTTTTGTTGGAACGGGTACTATGTTGCATAGTCTGCGTACGTTTCATTCTCCGCTGGCCCTGGCTGGTGCGGTTACTATTACAGGCGGACTGTGGAAGTCAGCACTTTAGGTTGCTCATCGCCTGCCGGCTTGGCCACGCCTCTGGCCGCATCCTACTTGCGCTCGCTCACGTGCCCTATGCACGTGTCTGTGGTTGCGGCGCGCACTCATTACTATGCATATGGCGCTGCTATGCCGACTATTCACTGCACCACCGGCGCAAGCCTTACACCGGCCTTGCGCTGAGCTTCATGAATCCCGGGGATTATGTCTAAATAACTAAATGTGTCTGTAATTTTTCTTTGTGGAGCTTTTCTCCCCGGGCCTCTGCTGAAAAAGGGCCTTTTCGGCTCAGTCAGACACCTCCGGTTAACAAATGTAAAATAAAAATAAAAAATAAATAAATAAAATGTCATGCAAACCTTTGTAAGAAAATATTTTTTTAAGTATTTAGTACATATGGAAATCTTGCTTATATTCATTGTTACTAACAAATAACTAGCAATACTTCCAGTATAATGTGATATAAACCAGCATTTTGAATGAATTGTCCTGTCTCCCACATTGGTGTTTCACTCCATATCCCTCAATTAAATGTAGGTCTCTCAGTTATGAAAATATGAACATAAATATGGAAATATGAATAACTAGTTGCAAACAAAGATACATTTCTCTACTGCAGGAGATTCTAGAAGAACAGTCATTGTTTCTTTTTTTAATAACTACTACCCCTTACTAATATTGCCTATTACTAGCTGGTAAGTCACTTAGTTAAAGAAGTCAGACCCAAAAAGGTTCTGGATGCCATAAGGAGGCATTGATCTGAAGTAGAGGTATACAAAAAGGATGTTTTAGACCTGAGTGATTAAAAAAAAAAAAGAAAAGAAAAGAAAAAAAATATATAAGGAAAGGGGTCAGATGAGAAGAAAAGAAATTTGGAAAATACATATATATAGTGGCAAGTGCAGAAGTCACATGGAACAGTCTCATGTTGTTCAAAATTTGATGCATGAATACTTAAGAAGAGGTAAATGGAAATAAAAAGATGAAAGGCTTATAATGGCAGCCAAGGATAGTGGACTACATTCATGTTTGTTTACAAAGTCCATTAAAAATGTGGGAGAAACAGACAAATGCAAGTTCTATAAAACAGTGCTGGAAACAGTCACACGTCATAGTGTTGGGTGTGATACACTCATGGAAGAGGACCTGTATACTGAAAGGCACAATAATGTGGCAAAACTGTTGCAACAAGGATTGTGCAAACACTACAATATAAAACTAGCTGAAAAGTATAGGATTCCTGTACCACAAAGCATTATAGACAATAATGAAGTGTATATCCCAGTATCAACAGTTCAAAAAATCGATGCAAGAAAGACAGATATAGTAGTCCATGAAAATAGAAAATGATCATTGAAATTGCAATACCCAGTGATGACACAGTCTTATATACAGAGAGACACAGTCATAAAATATCAGGATTTGTAAGCAGAAAAGAGAGAATATCTCAAAGAAAGATACCAAGACAGTTCCAATAGTAGTACGATCAACAGATCTTATAAAAAGAAATTTGCAGTCATACTTAGATATGTTACTGATACACAAAACCTTATATGAATTACAGAAGACGGCAGCTCTGGCCCCATTTCAGGTGCTGAGAAGAGCACTCTTGACTAACATCAAAGACTGAAACAGTACTAATTTCATGATCTCTAATCATACCCTGACTTAGGAAAGGGGTCCATTCTCATTATGGTATCAGAAACCCAAAACCTAAAAACATGGAGAAATTAAACCAAGACAAACTTTGGGAATGAGAAAACATGTTTGAATATTTTTATGCTATTTATGTATTTATTAAAGTTAATCTTTATTAGTATATCATGTCACACCTGCAGAGGTGTGCATAGCTAATACAGTGCTATGTATATTTTATGACTGCCCCACAGGCTGACTGCACTAGAGAATGAAAATATACCAGTCTATTGACTCTGCCCCCTTTTTGAGGAGGGTGTTTCATATTCACCAATACTTGTTTGGATGTAACTGTAGTACAGGAGAGATCTGCCTTCTGAATTAATGAGTGGATCTAGTCCAGTGGGGACCCGATTGGTAGATCTCATATCATGTAACTGCTTTAGTTACATTTCTATTTTAGGTTTTGTCAGTGGGTTGTTGTGACCCATATGTATAACAAGGTATGGTCCTTTGAAGCATATGCTAGAATATGTACTTCACCACACTAGCACGTCATCATTCACAATGTGTTGGTCAGGACCCATTTTAATTGCAGTACTGCAACTTGCCTGCATGACTTGACACAACCACTTCACTTTATTGTGGCTTCTTCAGTGGCATTTCTCTATAAATGCAGTGTTTCAGAATTGTGTAGTATAATGTTTGCTCTAATTTGCATATATACTGCTAACTTTAACTATCCCAGTACATAGGCATTAGCCAAATAGCATGATTTTTTTTCTTTTTTCTAATTATTAACCAAGTAAACTCACTGTATACAAGTGTCTGTTTTCAGTGACAACCTGGTACCACTGTCTGGTTAAATGACTTGTGCAAAGTCACACAGTAAGCAAATGAAGGTGAAAAGAATCCAACCCTGTACCTTAGCCACAAGAAACAGTTCAGTAAAAGCTCAGACCCTTAATTCTATGCGTGGAGTGTCTCAAGTTTGTTAATTGTGCATAGCTCAGGAGTGTGGTTTTTGTGATTCCACCATGTTTTATCTCTGTGAAATCTAATACAACATTTATGAGTACTGGTCATTTTTATTACAATAACGAAGAATACAGATACGAAGATAATTTCATGGATAATGGCACTTGTGTCAGAATGAAGAAAAGATAACTCACTAAACTGATAAGAATTGAAAAATGGAATTAGCTATCACTAATGGAATAATCTCGCCTCCAGTCATACTATTTATAGCCAGGCAAGGACGTTCTCTGTCACTCTATCCTTTTATTCTACCCCTTGAAACCTTTCTTCCACAATAGTCATAATAATCTCTCATTATTGAGGATCACATTCTTCATCCCATGCACTGTTTTTTTTATTTGCTGATATCCTTCTTTGCATGCAAAGCCCATACAAATGTATTATGAGTTTTTTTAAGACTGTGAAAGAATAAAGGAATACAAACTACAAATTAAACAGCAATGAATTAATTTACTGCCTTAAATAAGTGTAATTAGATTCTAAACTTACATTATGCTAGTAACATTGACATTTCCTTGAAGGACCTTAAAGATTTCAGAATCCAATATAAACCAGATGTGTGTACATCTATTGGGACTGTCCTTAACTCCATCAATGATAAGATTCATTATAATCCAGATAGCTGGGCAAGGTTTGCATTTAATTTACTATTGAAATTATTCATTATTAAGGTGAACATTGTTTCAATAACCTTCTGATTTTGTAATAGCTCAGTTTCTTTTAAACCAAATTAATATTCTAAATCCATTAATGAACTGTTTGCTCCTTTATTTGGAATGAGAAAAAATATAATAGAGCAAGTTCTTATAAAATTTCTAATGCCAGGATAATGGGTGGATTTAAAATTCTCAACATTTCACTGTAATACAGAATATCACAATTAATTTAGATAAATTTTATTTTTGAATATTTCAAACACTGCCCAGGAAACACTCCTATATGGGTGCAGATGGTTCACTCAGTAATTAACAGTTATAGTATTATTGCCCTATATTAGCCTACTTCAACAAAAAAATGTGATTACTTTTGGCAAACTTCTTTCATTTGTCAAACATCTGATATAATATGCTCATAATCTTCTGAAGTACTAGATAGTTTCAAAAAGTTTATGTTGTTTCAGCCTGTTGAGCACAATCCAAATAAAACAGTAGACTCTGAGGGTGTAAAACTTCAAAAGTATGCTATGAAAAATGAATAATTTTATGATTAACGCATAAGTTAATTTCAGTATCAGGCTTAACTCATTCATGGACTCTCATGTGTAGTGTTGTTTAACAGTTGATTTTGTTCTGAATTGCTAAAGTGAATCTTATTAAACTTACCTGTAAACAGTATGAATGCTGATTTATTCTTTTCTTGGATACAAAATATACTAAAAAGAAGCATTGCCTATCTTTGGGCATATTTCAGTTTTGAAATGTCATAACTTTTCTAAACTATCTTTTAATTAATTAATTTATTTATTTAATTTATATTTGTTGGAATAATGCACTGATCACCAATGACCCATCTCAGTCTCAGAGCATGTGAAATACAAAATATTTCAGAAAGAAAAAAGGCAGAATGTAAGCAATAGCAGTCTAGTTTAGATTAGTTACATACAAAATCTGCATATGTGCATTAAAATAAAGACGCTGGGTATAACAGTCAATATTTAAATTAGTTTCTAAAGAGGGTCAACCTTTAGTAAGTCTGTGAGAAGAGTAGAAAAGTAAATAGGAATATTGTGTTAGGTGATATGTCCTACAATGAATAAGAAACATTTGGCTTGGACAAAGAGATACTTTTTGACTTGTATTCAAATTTAGAGTAAGTATTAATTTCCTTCAGGTCAATAGGGAACTTTTGAAAAAGAGTAGCTATCTGAGAGAAGAAAGCATTTGCAGTGGAGTTTGGTAATGAGTGGAGATCAGGGAATGTGTCTTTTCCCCACTGTATTGTAATCTCAGGTATATATATATAATTAGCAGGGGACGTTGGGTGAGTAGTGGTTTTAACTGTTTTAGTGCTATGACAGGAATTCTATGATTTGATACTTTGAACGTCTGCCACAGACTCATACAGAAATATGATAGATACGAGACTATAAGATATATGATAATTATATTAATAAACATTTTATTCCTCACCATTATAAATATCTGTCTGGTGGCAGAAGGCAGACAGCTGGTATCAGTGACAATTCTTTCAGAATTATATAAGCTTTCCTTTGATACCATGAACTGCCTTGAAAATGTGCACCAGAAAGAAGGGTGACAGAATACATATCGAGACAGACTCAGCTGGAGACACATGTCACATCTACAGGTCACACCACACAGACAGACAGACAATATACTGGAGAAGGCTAGAACAAAGCCCACCTCTCCACTTGTGCTGTGATGACACATGGTACTCAATGACAAACCCACCTGCCATAACATGCACACCCAATGCACAGAGACAGAGTCTCCCAGGGAATATCAGGTGCTAGTGCTGTCAGTGCTGTGCACCTCTGCTGTTCTCTGTTACACGTCACACTAAACAGACAGACAGACAGATAAGGTACCAGGAACGGCAGAGCAAAGTATACCTTTCCACTCATGCTGTGATGGTACATGGCACAGATTAATAGCCCCACCTGCCATGGCATGCACACTAACTGCACTGAAACAGATTCTCTCTGAGAATACCCATTTTTGCTGCTGTATATTTCTGCTATTCTCCATTACAGGTCACACCAAACAGACAGACAGACAGACAGAATGTACTGGGGAAGGCCAGAGCAAAGCCTACCATTTCACTCATGATATGATGGTACTTGGGAACAAGCAACAGCTGTTCTTTGTTACATGTCACACAAGGATGTATACACACATGAGCATTGCAGAGGATGTCACATGGATGGAGCACATATGGCCATGGGGCAGGTGGAGGTAGCAGTCAGATATGGGACACACAACAGTAAGGATGCATGGGTCACTATGTCTGTGTACTGCATGCAGATGTTGCACAACAAAATCTAACAGGTGAAAATGTAAAAGGGTTGCTGCACAGCCATTTTGCATTTTCCTTGTTTGCTTTCATCCATGTGGTCTCCTGCTATAAATGCAGAAGTATATGGCCATTGACCATTTTGTCATATTTCAGTGTTTTGGTCCAAGTGGTCTTTTGCCATACCTGTAGATGTATATGGTCATTCATGTTTGTGATGCCTCATAATTTCTCCAGAACTGCCATAGTCATGATGACATGCCTGACTCTGCATAGTTATGGTATGGTACAAAGCATTTCTAATACAAGTTTACACCACATTTCAGGCATCCCCGTGATGGCTGCACATTACTTCTATACTACATAACCATTGAATTTGTCTTTCTGTATCTTTATAGGATAAAATTTGGTTCCCTTTGCAGTAGCATGTTCATTCCCCAAAGTGGGGGACTCTTTTTATGGAATACCAGAGAGTCAGATAGATGCCAAGCATTAGTGTCAACAAATGTTCTTCAAAAAACACAGTTCAGTTCATTGGTGAAGGTCACCAAGCATCAAGTGCACCTGATGATTACAGCTGTCTCAAAAAAGAAGGAATGCATTACCAATAATCACATCTCATAGGAACCATAATAGATATCCCCACCACTTCGATGATACACTTACTGTGCCTGAGTTGGTCTGCCATGTCATTGTCATTCATGAATTAATTTGTAGCATGGTGACAGTAATGGACAGGCAATCAGAACCCATGTGTCATTTCACTGCCGTCTATGTATAGTTGCTCCTGGTTCAAATGGACATATTACTTGACAGCAGAGCGACTTGAGATTATTACTATGCCACAGGTGTCTCACCTGGCTCTGCAAAGCAGTGCTAGTATGTAAAACAGTCAACAAACTGACTCCACATGTCATGCATCCTTGAGATGCTCTGTATGTTTCTTTTGTAAGAAACAGCCATGGCATCTGACCTTCTGCATTTTCATTGCATAATGTGGTCTCTCTTCTAATGGTGTGTCCATTCCTCTCAGTGGAGGGATCATTTTCCTGATAACCAGAGATATATATAGAAGCCAAGCTAGCAGTTGTGATGAGAACCGCTCATGGAAATCCATTTGTGTTCATGGCTAAACATTTCCATACCAGGAATACTCCTGGTAATCTCTCTATCATAAAGGTATTGGTAATTGCCACATCCTACAAATATCAAAAGAGATACATCCACCACATCACTGCTCTTCTTCCTATGGCAAATTGTGCTCTAAACTGATCTGTGACATGAACACCATGCATGCAGTTGTTGTAATGAGGCAAGAGAGATGAACAGGGTATCCAAATACAAGTGTCATGTTTTTGCCTTCTCTGCACAGTGCAGTTAAGTTCTATCAGATTGTTGTTAGCTGAAAGCAGAAAGAAAGTATTGTTGCAAGCAGTGGCCCACTCTGCCTCTAAATAATGTTTCCTCTATGGAGCTTCCTTGCGGCCACATTACTGAGATTGTGCATCCATCATGCATGATTAGTATGTATAGTCCCACAGCTGTGCAGCCCTTGCTGCAATAATGCATTAGATAGACCTACAAATTTGAAATGCAGATGGTGATGTTTACCATAGAAACCCATTGTGAGATCCATGACTACACGAACTGCCAGTCCAACATCAGTTATCCCTTTTTTCTTTCCCGTATACATATCCACAAGTTTTTGACAGCCACTGTGGCCATTAACTAGTACCCACAAATTGATACCATATCTTTGTGGCTTTGCTGGCATGTACTGATGGTAGGTCAGGCAACCTTGAAATGCCATCATGGCCTTAGCTTCAGACACCTTCCTATGGAGGTTATACTGCCTTTGGAAAGCCACAATATGAGCATCCAACACTGACTGTGTATGCTGCAGTTTATTAAGGCCTGGCTGAACTCTAGGGGGTGGTGTCATTTTTTTCAAAATGTACACAGGTCATCACCTTTTCAAAGGGTAATTGACATACAGAGGGTCCAAATCCCCGTATATTCTGAACTCTGGAAGAGGTACCATGCTCATATAGAATCTGCTTTCCAATGAATACATTAATGTCATAAACATCATTTGTCTACCTTTCCGATACCCTGCTAACACTGTAAATTGCATCAGTTTTTCTCTTCAGCAATGTGTTGGTACAGTGATGGTGGGAACATAAGATGGAAAAAGTTTAGCTAATTTTTTTTTACTTGCCATGGGAGATGAGCCCATGGGCTGCACAAAATCAAGGAAACTGGCATGATGCAGAATAGTATCCCCTCACCTATGGGTGTGGCTTTGTTACCCACTAAGGTTATTTTTGTTAGCATTGTTAATGGGGGTCTCCTCACTGCAGCATGTACGTACATGGCTGCCCACACTGCATGACGCTTTTTTCCCTGACACCAATTTATCATTGTCACATGCAAATAGAGTAGACTGCTTCACCTGTGACACTGGTTTGCCCTGCTGTGTATCACAAGGCACATGGGTTCATCACATGGAAGTGAAAGATATTCATTGTGTGCTGACTGCGAGTCTGATTCAGGAAACTGAAATCAATGTTACACTCAGCAGATGGCAACATGAAGTTGTGGGTTATATTTCCAGCTGGCAAATTTACATCTTGCATGTTAAGACTATTGTGGTCCTGTGAGCTTGCTGAGTGAGTTGCTACTGGTTGCAAGAGTTCACTGTCAGCCTACTGCAGACACCTTCTACTGCTTGCAAGTTACCTGTTTTTGCTCCTCTCACTTCCAGAGCATGGAGATTTATTAATTACTGCATGTGAGACTTTATTTGCATTGGCCATGAATAGGAGCAACTTTCTTAAGTTTCTGGGTGTGAGGACACAATCCTGACAGAATAACTGCAGCAACTGTAGTGATGACTTGGGTGAGACACCCTTGTCATCACTATCTGAGTTGAAATCAACACTGCCTGCACTGTCATCACTCGCCTCCAAGGAAAAGGCAAAGTCAGGCATGCTGTATTCTTCTTCACTTCCATCTACGGTTTCATCCCAAGATCTTTTGAGAATTCATCATCCTCAGCGGCTGTCTTCAGCAGCCATCTTTACATTAGATGACTCCATAAATGTTAGATACACTGGTTATTTTTAGGTGCCAGGCTCAGTCTCATGCTTTTGCTGTGTGTTTTGCAGTATGCCTTAATACTCATTGACCCTGTGTGTCTTGCAGTATGCCTTAATACTCATTGACCCTGTGTGTCTTGCAGTTTGCCTTAATACTCATTGACCCTGTGTGTCTTGCAGTATGCCTTAATACTCATTGACCCTGTGTGTCTTGCAGTATGCCTTAATACTCATTGACCCTGTGTGTCTTGCAGTATGCCTTAATACTCATTGACCCTGTGTGTCTTGCAGTATGCCTTAATACTCATTGACCCTGTGTGTCTTGCAGTATGCCTTAATACTCATTGACCCTGTGTGTCTTGCAGTATGCCTTAATACTCATTGACCCTGTGTGTCTTGCAGTATGCCTTAATACTCATTGACCCTATGTGTCTTGCAGTATGCCTTAATACTCATTGACCCTGTGTGTCTTGCAGTATGCCTTAATACTCATTGACCCTATGTGTCTTGCAGTATGTCTTAATACTCATTGACCCTGTGTGTCTTGCAGTATGCCTTAATACTCATTGACCCTGTGTGTCTTGCAGTATGCCTTAATACTCATTGACCCTGTGTGTCTTGCAGTATGCCTTAATACTCATTGACCCTGTGTGTCTTGCAGTATGCCTTAATACTCATTGACCCTGTGTGTCTTGCAGTATGCCTTAATACTCATTGACCCTGTGTGTCTTGCAGTATGCCTTAATACTCATTGACCCTGTGTGTCTTGCAGTATGCCTTAATACTCATTGACCCTGCGTGTCTTGCAGTATGCCTTAATACTCATTGACCCTGCGTGTCTTGCAGTATGCCTTAATACTCATTGACCCTGTGTGTCTTGCAGTATGCCTTAATACTCATTGACCCTGTGTGTCTTGCAGTATGCCTTAATACTCATTGACCCTGTGTGTCTTGCAGCATGCCTTAATACTCATTGACCTTAGGTATCCAGAGTTGCTGTATCTTTTCCTTGATCAGGTCAGTAATATTTTGAGATCTGTAAGGATGCATAGGGAAAGACTGCATTAGTACTTATAAATCATTATATACATCTATCTGTATTTGGGGTTTCAGAGATAAACTTGTCAAATCACTGACTGTAACAGAATCATTGCTGAAGCTATGTAGAAACGTTTTTACAGACACAGGCACTAAAATACAAATTGTCGATGTAATAATAAAATATAGCTACAGGAAGTGTTCATATAAAAAAAGAATAATAACAGAAGTCAGAGTCTTGACACAGATGCCTCCATCAAACAGCAAGTCCTGAAGTTGGAAAAAGACACCTCCCCCAGACAGCAAGACCTGGGGCCTGGTCAAAGACTCCTTTCTCCAGACAGCAGGTCCTGAATCTGGACACAGCTGACCCCCCCCCCCCCAAACACACACACACACACACACACACACACACAGATAGCAGGACCTGAGACTGGACACAGGCAACACCTCCCATATAGCAAGAAATGAGCCTGGAAATAGATGCCTCCTCATTCAGGAAGACATGAGCCTAGACATAGATGCCTCCCCTACACAGCAAAACCTGAGTCTGCACACAGACATCTCCCCACAGAAAAGACCTGAGCCAGAACACAGCCCCCTCTCCCTAGTCAGCAAGACCAACCAAGTCCAGCAGTACTGACTGACTGCAAGCCTTCCCTTTCAAACTCTGACACACAGCAAATGTAGACTAAAAGTATTGCTAAAAGGCCTGTGCTCAAAATGTTTCAAAGTACCCCTCCCTAGAATGAGACAGCAAAGAAACAAGTCATAAAGATACAAATTATGTAAAATCAGGCAAACACCAAAATCTATAAGAACAAATAATCAAAAAAATAACCAGTGTACATAACAGTCCTTGTTTCAATAATCACTAAGTATAAGCGTTATAAATGTACATATGATAAAGACCTATCCTAAGTCCCATACTGTATGTATATATATATATATATATATATATATATATATATATATATATATAGATAGATAGATATATACCTATATATTTCTCTCTTTATATACATATATGTGTATATATATCTATATAGTAGTATTTAAACTATGTGTTGGCAAATGCATAGCAGAGTCACCATATTTTTAAACAATGTAATTATTACTGTACATCATACACTATATACTTTCCATAGACATTTTTATTCTGTTCACTGACACATTAAATTTGAATTACACTGTATTACCATTACTAGCCATAGCTTCTGATAATATTGCTTAGCTGTAAAATTGCTCCTACTAAGTGTGTTCATATTTTGGGCTGCTTCTGTTCCTGTATTTGTTAGTTTAGTGCTTATATCCAGAGACTTATTTTAAATTGTAACTGCATTGTTGTGCTGTTTGGATTATTCTCCTGCAACTGTAATAGGCAGTGACCTGTTTTTATGTACCTGATATTTGCTAACTGCTGGTTGAAATATCTGCTAAACCCTTCACTCTTAACAGTTTTATCCTCAACAACACAGTCTCTCATACTCTGACCACACCATTTACTCCATACATTCCCCTCAACCTTACTTGCACCCACTCACCTCCCTCTTACTCACAAAGTCTCTCCCATATCATCAAAATCTTACTCTCCACTCATACAAATCCCTTTCCTGCAAACACATATCTCTTTCTCTCACTCACCCTCACTTTCTGTCTGCCCCCTCCCATATACATAATCTCACTTACCCAGCAGTACACCGCTATCTATTTACCTAACCCCCTTTTTCTCTCTCTGTCTCTGTTTCTCTCTCTCTCTCTCTCTCTCTTTTTCAGGTCTACAGCAACTACACCCTCCAAGCCCACAGTCATTCCCAGCCTGGACCTGTCTGAGCCATCTCTGCTATAGTATTTTTAGACAAAGTAGGTCCTATCTCAGTCCCACCTGCTGAGTATACTTCTGTAACTGTCACTGCTCAGTCACAGCTGGTTCTACTTTGCACATCACTGCAAACCCTTTCTCTTCTAAGTTCACCTTGCCCTCCCTCATGTCATTGCCTTCTCCAGTAGGCCTCTCTCTCTTGCTCCCCTCTCGCTCACCTCTGCTTCCCTCTTCCAGTATAACTGCTCTTTCCAATCCTCTTTTACTTGTTCCTTCTACTATCTCTGTTCCCTGCAGCTGACCAATCTACTGCAAGAGTAATATCCAGCTAGCATCCCAGCTTTATTTTTATCTTACCTTTCTGTCTTTCCCTAGTGACTTTCTTGACACTCTCACTACTTCCTGATTGTTTTTATTTGGAATTTCTTAAGTCTCTCTGGGTATAGCCACGCTCTGTTTGCCCTTGCTATGCTCAGGCTCACTGTGCTCACTTAGCCTACCCCCATTCCCACCAACCCCCACATTCATTATATTTATACCTAACCAAATCACACCACTAAACTCATCCAGCCAATCTAGCCCACCTTCTTAGAATCCCCACAATCCCCACGTATCCACTCCACCCCTCTCATCTCTTTCACTCTACTTAACCAACCCAACCAGAGACCATGCACTTCCTCTTCTCCATTATTTTCTAATACTCTGCTTCTCCACTTTCTTTACCTCACCTGCAACTCTACCTCCCTCCATTCATACCAAGTCAGGCATCTCCGCTCACCAACACTACCACTATCCACACTCCACTCACAATCCCACAAGCATATCAACATTAACCCACAACTCCTTAATCACACAACCTCTCTCCTGTCACCTCTGAAACACTTACACACCCAACATCCTATTTCCCCAGCCACCAAATACCCCAAACTAACCAAACTTAGACTTTTCCTACTACACTCGATTACAAAAATAAAATTACAAGCTGACATCCATCCCAACCTAGGTCCCAATTGCATCAACTATCAAGACCTAGTATCTTACTCATGTCCCCATACCTATAACCTGTATCCACTCTAGTACACATTCCCATCCCTACCCCCCCCTTCATAAAGCCTCTAACTTTGATCTGCTCCTTTTAAATCTCAACCTCTGTAGCATCATAAATTGAATTATCAAATTCCACACTACCCTAGCCACCTACTCACCTGATATAGCTGTTATAACTGAAATCTGGTTGAAGCCCCATATTAAAGACTGTGAAATTCTCACAACAAGCTATAACATTATAAGACTAGACATAGTTAACAAACATGGAAGCAGTGTTGCTGTTATGTTTAAAGACACTCTCAAAGTCATGCAACTAACCTGCACCCCTCCTGATCTACCCAACTCTGAAATATTAACAACTTGGCTTGAAATCAACCATAACAAAGCTATAAGTATCATAGTCACCTATCTTCCTCCCCCGTCACCTCAAACAACACAGACCTCTCAACTCAATTCAACTCCCACTTAATCAATACCATCACCTTTCTTCTAGACAATCAACCAACCCATCCACTGTCTGTCCCCACCCCTGCCCCAAAATATTCATAACCCATTCACCTTCACACCCATCCAAACTAATTATACAAAGACTATCTTAACCAAACTTAAAGCTTGCTGCACAGCTGCTGACAAACTCCCAAATAAATTCCCAAAGCTTGCCACTCCTTCTGTCGCTTACCCCATTTCAATCTTGATTAATCGCTCTATTAAAGATCAATATGTTCCACTCCTATAGCAAATATCTCACATTATACCCCTCCACAAAGGTGGTCCTCCCAAAGAACTAATTCACTATTACCCCATAGCCATCCTCTCCCCCTTGCAAAAATCCTAGAAAAAAGTATCCACAACCAGCTCATTAGCTACTTCCTAAACAGTAACCTCCTTTCCAGTACTCAGCATGGCTTTAGACCTAAACATAGTACTGTCACCACCCTCCTAACTTTCACTAACACTATCCATCACTTTATGAATGAAGGCCAGCTGGTTTCTTCCATATCTCTCGATATGTCCAAAGCCTTTTACACCGTATCCCGCCAGCTACTGCTTAATAAACTAAAATACATTTAGAGTAAAATTAGTTGCAATACGTTTGTTTGTGAAGGTCTTTAATCTTGTTAACATAACAAAATACTGGAGATTGGAGATTGGTTAGAATTTTGAAGGGTTGGAAAAGATTTAAAGGGAATCACTCAGATTCTCATCAACCTGTATGGTGTCATTTATTAAAATTAATTTTGCAAGGTGTTCATGCAGCTTCACCTAACTATCAGACATATTCGATCTGGGCACATTATTTATCAGGATGTATGTCATTGCCGTTCACATCAGTGAGTTACAGATATCTTTAAGATGTAAAGATGTGTAATTTGTAAATTATGCAGTTGTAGTCTGGATTCATATGTGTAAGACTGCTATGTCAGGTAGTAGTTATCAAGTCATTTTAGATAAAGTAGGGAATGTCATATTTTGCCCATTAAGATGGTGAACTACATTGTGTACTCTGTCCACCCCTATTAATTTGGAGAAGCTAATATTTATTTTTCCTTGTTGATAACAGGATAACTCACAAGGACCTTGACTGACCCTCATTTGGTTACTCTCCTTACTTTAGTGAGGTTCTTGGTACAGCTTGCACTGATGATGTACTGAAGAGCTCAGAAAAATAATGAAAGTTTGCATGTCTTCAGCTAGTGGGGCTTTGGCTTTTTGGCCTGAATGTTTCAGTAAAGGCTTATAAAGTGAAAGGTCATGGGCATTCACCAGCCATGCAGCTAAAACACTGGTATGTCCATAAGGGGTCATTTGAATTAATTAAATGGTCAGAATTGCAAGACAAATCTTGTGTTTTTGTTGGGAAGCAGAGAATTGGCCATAAGCAATTTGTAGCAAAACCAATTTTGTCTACCTCATGAGCTCTCTGAAGCAGGCTTGAGCTGGAGCCTATTATATTGGCTCACTGACTGTTATCCATCTTTTGACAGCAAATAGCATTGCCATTCCCTCCCTCTGTTATATGGGACCTGCTGCTACACAGCCTTCCCCCTTTACCTTTCCTTTCTAGGGATTGTATTAAACCCAAATATGTAAAAGAGTTGATAGCAGGGCTACATTTTATCGGTGGCCACTTTGTTTCAAGGGCAGACTCTTTAGACCACTTGGCTGCAAGGACAGGTATAACCAGGTCTACAATAAGCACCCAAGTTCCAGGTACTTGAAGACCATTATCATTCAAGCAGTGTCTTGAGCATCTTAAAACTCACGTGAGCTTGGGAAAGGAGTGGCAGCCATACAGAGGAAGAACAGAGCTGCCACACTTTGCCTGAACACATTATTAGAGTTTGAGCAATGTGAGTGCAACAGTTATGAGCAGAAAAGGAATAGGAGTGTAGCTTAGGGTTTTAAGAGCAACTGGGAGAGGGACTTAAATTTAGGGAATGTGAGGGGAGGTTAATGTTAGGGAGCAGCAAGGGAGTTTTAAGCTTAGGAAGGGATTGGAAAATTTAGTTTTTTATGAGGGCAAGTGGAGTTTTAGGTTTAGTGACTGATAAGGAACTTTAGAGTTATGGAGAAGGAGGGGAGTTTCAGGTTTAGGGAGTGATAGGGGACTTTGAGTTTATGGAGCAGGAGTGAAGTTTTAGGCCTATGGAATGATTCAGAATTTTATGTTTAGGGAGGTGAATGGAGATTTCGATTTTGTAGGGATCCGGAAGTTTAGATTTAGAGAGTGATAGGTGAGTTTAAGGTTATGGTTAAGGAGCATGGATTCAGATTAGTGTTAGGAACCAAATGGGATGTTTTAGGGTTAAAGCTTGGTCTCTGGTGGGGTTATATAGTTTAATAGGGTTGGGGTGGTAGCAAAGATGAATAATTAAATAGGATCAGGCCAGCGGGAGTTATGATGTTTGTCATTTAAAGCAAGTAGCAAAGTGTAAGTGTGTCACAAGAGACTAGCATGTGAGGAATTGTAGTATACCTATTTTTAATCTATATTAATTTCCTTGTTCCTTTCTTTGACTAAAGTGGATAATGAGTTAGATCACTCATATAAATATTCCTGACAAACTAACATGTATCAGGTACAGATGAAAATGTGGTCCTTCTGAAATAATTTGTCATGTCAGCTCATGTAAAATCTGGTAGTTTGCATTCTTGTATTTTTCATTCAAATAGTTACAATTTCAGTCCAAAGATAAGTTAAGTTAGGTTTGCAAACTGTTGATTGCTGCATATCTGTGTGATATGCAAAGCCTAAAAAAGTGGCTAAGGAAAGTCCATAGTTTTTTACAAGGTATCAGAGGGAATTGCTTCAACTTTTTAAGAAATTAGTGGAAGGTAATGTGAAAAAAAAACACATTCACATTTATATGTTGTGAGTTTAAAATAGATTTTTATGCTAAAACCAAGAGTAATGGTTCTACACTAAATCAAAATGTGAGGCTAGTGCTATTTTAAGTCTTTTGATGGTGGCCAGAAGATCATCTATAAAGAAACATCCATCAACAAAACACTTCAGAGTTTAAAGCATGGATACAACCATATGAGAAAGGGCAGTCTAGGTCAGTGTAGGCAATGGACATTTGATCATCCAAATAAAGTATCACATAAATTTAGTTACTAGTGGCAACAATCCCCTAATAAGAATAACTGGGAAAGATCTTAAGTGATATGAAATAGGAGATAAAGCATTTGTTTCAATTTGTTTATACTTCACATTACAGTCAATGTGAAACTGAGCTATCTCCTCATATTGGCAATGGTCTTGTGTCAATGTTTACTGAAAATTTCACAATCATCATAGTAGGATCAAGATATCAGACAACTAAAAAGTATTCAAGCCTTGAACACTTCAGCATTGACCTAAGTGGGAGACATCATTCTTAATCAATCAACTGAAGATGAGAAAAATATAGAGTTTCTCCTTGCTTAATCTGTAATTAGGAGAAATGGTATAGCCTCAGGAATCTTTAGTATTGCTGCCAATGAACAACTAAATCATATATGAATAAAATACAGTCTATATAAGCCAAGAGCTTGTGAGATCCTCTTCCAGCAACTATTGGGATTATTCCATCACTCATTTTCTACTATTTTTACTATGCATTCAAAACCACATTAAAAAGAAACAGAGAAAGTGTCCAAGTATGATTTATATCAGATTTTAAGAGAAAGAGATTGTGGAAAAAATAGCTTTTCTATCTGGTAATTAATCAAGTGTTGAACATCATGCCTTTTAAACTAAAAGAGAGAGAGAGACACAGAGAGAGAGAGGGAGACACAGAGAGAGAGAGAGAGAGAGAGAGAGAGACAGAGAGAGAGAGAGACACAGAGAGAGAGAGAGAGAGAGAGAGAGAGAGAGAGACAGAGAGAGAGAGAGAGAGACAGAGAGAGACAGAGAGAGAGAGAGAGAGAGGAAAGATGAGTTAACATGATCAATGGTCTTTTCTACATTTCTTGTGAACAATGCACATGGGTGGTCCAGCATTTAGCCACAGTTAAAATATGCAGCACAAGAATTTGCCTTTAGAGGCTGCATCCCTTAATATCAATTATGCAGAATAACAGGTGTGCTGTACCTTTAAGAAGCATTTCCAAGGTCTGTGTGTGCATATAAATACCAAGCATGTGTTAGCTCCAGTGCCATTTTGAAGGTGCAGCCAGAGTATTAACATCTATGTGCATGATAACTAGATCGCTTATAAGTTAAAGTTACCTAACTTAGTTTATGATGTGTTTGTATATAATAAAGTTGCTTGAACAAGAACCCATAACATTCCTGTTTCTTCCTGACTTAGCGAGTGACATGGTGTCAAAACTGGGATAGTAAAGACTACTCTTCAAAGCCATAGGATGCAGAGGTAATGATGAAGGCAAACTATGTGAACTGAGAGCAAAAAAGGGCCAGAAGCAAGCTAAAGGTAAAGTAACTATGCACAAAAGATTTATTAAAAGAGATGAAATGGAGCATCACATGGGCACAACACGTATAACTAAGCAAACCAATAGCACAGAAACATTAAACAAAAGGGAAGGATAAAAAAGTTAATTAATCAAACAGAATGTTTGAAATGAGGTTATTTGATAAAACGAGTATCAGAAAAGTACATAAGGGGTTTAGAACTACCTCAGAATTGTAAAACGAGCATATTTAAAATAAAATGAGCATGTCTAGAGTTAAAACAAGCACTAGAAAGTATAATGGGCATGAAAAGAGATTAAATGAGCAAAACAAATATAATAAAACAGGCAAAAAGGGCACATTAAGAGATTAAATGAGCAAAATGAATATAAAAGAAGGGGTAGAAAAGGGCACACTGAGCATAAATAAAGCAAGATGACTGCATGTGTTTTGGTAAATTACTGTGTTTTTGTCATAAATTACTACTATGTATTGATTGAAGCCTTAAGTAGCATAACTAGAGTTATTTAAAGTATCTCAAAGTGTGTAAAAGTATGTACACTGTGTGTGTTTTACTGTGCATTTATTCTGAAGAGTTTGTTGTGTGCAAAGTGCAACTATTTCATGAAGTGCAGTCAAATACAGCCATTTCAAAAATCTTCTTGCACATGGGAGTGCCTGTTTGCAGAATGCTGCCATTACGGGCTGTTTCTTGTACTGTACAGAGTAATTGGCAAAGTGCAGCCATTTTGGGAAATTTCAGTGTGCTGTGTACTCTTATTCTCAAGGTCCAGTTATTTCCAAGTGTTTCTCACTCTGAGCTTCTTCTGTTCAGTACATTCATAAAATATAATTACTTTGAAACAGTTTACTCGCAAATTAAAATTACTTCAAAATAGTTTATTCATAAAGTTCGGTTGCTTCAAAATGTTTCTTGCCCTCAGCTTCTATTGCCCAGTTTATTCACACTGTGCAGTTTTTCTAAAGGTTTCTTAAAATGATGATAAATGACTTTTGCAGTCAAATAATTTCAAGATAAATGGCTCGTACAGTAAAATAATTTCAAGACAAGTGACTTTTACAGTAAAGTGATTTCAGAGTATTACAGTACCCAGGAGAATTATTTCATAAAGTTCTGTTATACAGAGACTTATTGTGCTATTGTAAGTACTTGCATAAATTCCAAGCACATGTATATGTGTATATATACTTGTGTGTGTGCTTGTGTATATTTGCAAAAGTCTTCACTAGGCTATGTTAATATGGCAGACTGATTTTGCAGGCCACAACTACTTGTATTTGATCAGAATATTGCAGAGAAGTGGAGAATATTTGAGCAAGAGTATGATATATTTATACAAGCAACTTATTCTAATAAAGATGCATAGACCAGGGCATTCATTTTGCTAAATCTAGCAGGGTCAGAGGCTATTGAAAGGCAGTATTCATCTGTATATGCACCAGCAGTGTATGAAGGTGATGGAGAAACATGTAGTATTGTTGTGCAGGCTGAATCAAGGGAAGACCCCAAGTGTTTGAAGCACAAATTCAGAGAAATATGTAACCCCCAGACTAATATTACATTAGACAGGCATTTATTTTACATGAGAGATCAGAAGCAAGGGGAAATTTTGCAGCTTATATTACTGAGCTAAGAAACAAAGATAAAACTTGTCTGTTTTGGTGATTTAAAAGATGAGTTAATAAAGGACAGACTTGTGTGTGGTATTAATAATGCTGCTGTGAGAAAGATTTTGCTTCATGACAATGACTTGATGTTGACAAAGCCATTGAGATTTGTCAGATCCATGTAGTCTTCTAGCAAATTCCAAGACCATTTCAGTTAAAGGAGCATGCTCAGTGCAGAATCTAGGTTATCCAGTGCAGAACAGACGCTGCTCAGTACAGTATAGGTGTGAATCAGCAAAACCCAAATCAAGCTTTATTGTTAACTGTCACAATTTTGGTGCCAACCATGAGTCCAGAAGAGAAAAGTGCATCGCATTTGGTCAGCAATGCCACAAATGTAAGAAATGGAAGCATTTTTAAAGATTTTGTAAATCATGTAGACCTCACACAGTTGCAAAGAAGAATCACTCAAAAAAGCAAGTCATTCAAGTAAACCTGCAACAGTCTACTTTCTATGTAGATGGTGTGCCAGTGATTGGTGAAACAATTGATGCAGTAGGTTTATTGGCAAAAAATAAAGTGTTTTGTACTGTTCAGATCAATGGTAAATCCACTGAGCTCAAAGTAGACACTGGTTCAAAGTGCAATGTTATGTCTGCAGATACGTTTGCAAAGGTCAAAGCTGGTGAACAATTAAATGTGACTAGTTGTGCGAAACTTGTTGCTTATGGAGATGAAGAAATTCAAACTGAAGGCTCAGTAGTGCTTTCATGTTATGTGGCCAAGAACTGTTACAGCCTATTATTTTATGTAGTTCAAAGAACTGTGCAGTCATTGTTGGGTCTCAGGGACAGTTTGAGAATGAATCTGCTTTTGTTTACCAAAGAAGTTCATCAGATAAGCACATGCCCCAGTTTCAGCTTCACTAACACTATTTTTTTCAGAGTATGCTGAGGTTTTCGATGACAAGTTGGGCAAACATCCAGCGGCATATTCTATGAAATTAGACCCAGAGATCAGTCCAGTGGTCAGACCAGCAAGAAGAGTTCTGATAGCTATGCAGCATAAAGTCAAAGCTCAGTTGGATAAAATGGTGCAACAAGGTGTAATTTGTCCAGTTACAGAACCTACTGAATGGGTGTTGTCCATGGTAGTAGCTCATAAAAAAGGCTCAGATTAAATCAGAATATGTATTGATCCAAGAGATTTGAACAAAGCATTGAAGAGATCACATAATCCTATGTGTACAGTAGAAGAAGTCATAGCCCTGATTCTGAATGCCACTGTTTTTTTTGTCTTGAATGTAAAGAGTTCATTTTGACGAGTGATGATCACAAATCTTCACTGCTGACTGCATTTAGTACCCTATTTGGAAGATATAGATTCCACAGAATACCATTTGGAATACATTTTGCAAGTGAAGTCTTGCAGTGTGCAATGGAGCAAAGTTTTCTGGGTTATCCTTGTGCCATAATAGTAGATGATTTATTGGTCAGAGGGAATGATGAAGCAGAGCATGACAGAAATCTTAAGAGAGTTCTAGACAGAGCACAAGAAGTGAACTTAAAGCTCAATCCTCTGAAGTATAAATTCAGACTATCAGAAGTTACATATGTAGGTCATTTATTTGCAAATATTGGCTCAAGACCAGACCCATCCAAGCAATCAGCCATTCTTGAAATGCTAGCACCATTTTCTTGGTTTGGTCAACTACTTAGGCCTTAGGCAAGTTTATTCCAGACTGCAGTGAACTGGCAGTGACTTTGAGAGAGATCACATGTAAAAATGTTATATGGTCATGGCTCAAACAGCACCAGAAAGCATTTGAAGCTCTTAAGCAGAAAAATACCCCACCAACATTAAGGTACTATGATCTCAACAAACCAGTAACTCTTTCCTGCAATGCTTCAAAATTTGGTTTAGGTTTAATTATTCTTCAAGAAGGCAAGACAGTAGTCTACGCATCTAGAACACTTACCCAGACTGAGATGCAGTTTGCTCAAATTGAAAAAGAACTTTTGGCAATAGTGTTTGCATGTTCCAAGTTTCATGATTATGTCTATGGTTGAGATATCCAGATTGAAACTGATCATCAACCTTTGGTTACTATTTTAAAGAAGCGTATGCATTCAACTCCAGAGAGATTACAAAGAATGATACTTAAATTGAAAAAGTACAACTTCAAAATGGTCTATACAAAAGCAAACTTCTTTATCTGGCTGACACCTTATCCAGATCACCCAGAAATACAACAGAACAGCTTGACACAGAGAAGTTTGACTTTGATGTTACGGAGGTGCGTAATTTTTCTACCCCTAGACTTGATGAGCTATGAGATCAAACAATGACTGATCTAGTTTTGCAAAATCTCAATCATTACATCAGTGTTGGATGGCTGTCAAAGCAATCTAGTGTACCACCTTCTGTGCAACCTTACTTTCCTTACAGAGATAAGTTGTTGATGGAAGATGGCATTATTTTCAAAGGTCCTAAGTTTGTTGTTCCTGCTTCCTTTCAACAAGAGTATATCCAGATTTTGCATTGTGGTCATCCAGGTTCCGAATCTACAAGGAGAAGAGAGAGAGGACTTGTGTTTTGGACTTCTCTAGTGAAAGATATTGATAGAGTACTTTATTCCTGTTCAGTATCTAATAGTACTAAACTGCATTTGCAAAAAGGGCCACTTCAGCTACTGAATTATCTTGGTCAATAGTAGCTACTGATATATTTGAGTGGAACAATCAACATTACTTAGTACTGGTAGACTCTTATTTGAATTGGTTTGAGATCGATCTACTACCTAATCTAACTTCTACTACAGTCATTATTAAGTTGAAGCAGCATTTCTCAGTCCATGGCAGTCCACTGAAATTAATCTCTGACAATGGTACACAATTCACCAGTCAATTGTTTTAGAAATTTGCAAGAGAATGGGATTTTGTATCTGCAATCAAATGGACTTGCTGAACGTGCAGTACAGAGTGCAAAGCAATTACTTGAGAAGTCAAAGCGTGATAATATCGATTTTTTTTTAATTTACTCAATCTCGGAAACATACCCCATGATGATATATTTGGATCACCTGCTCAGAGACTTCTATCCAGGAAAACCAGAACAACATTGTCTATCAGTTCTAGTTTATTGAGGCCCAAAGCTAAAAACAGCAAAGCCATTAGAGCTCATTTATTTAAATAAATGTTATTTTCAAAAGTCCAGCTATGACAAAATGAGCAGATTTCTTCATCCGTTGAAAGAAGGAGAGACAGTGAGGATACAAGCAGCGAAAGGTTTTGACGGGATTGGTAAAGTAACAAGTATATGTTCAGAGCCGAGATCCTATTTTGTTAAATCTGAGGGTGTGAAGTACAGGAGAAATCACAGACATCTTCTTCCTGTAGCAGAACTGACATCACAGCACTGTTCCTGTGATAAAGACTCTAACTCTCAGAGCAATACAGATGATATTTCTGTTCCAGAACATGTCTTAACTCCTGATACTGTTTTGGCAGATGGTTCCAAGGTTCCTAAGACTAAACGGTCAGCAGAGACAATCCCAGTTGCTAAACCAGATCCCAAATTTTATGTCACATGATATGGTCACATTTCAAAGCCTAGTGTGACATACACAGCAACTTGGACATAGTTGTATATATGTACCTAGCTTTGTATAACTTTAATACCAGTGACAATTCCAGGATCATTTCTCAAAGAGGGAGGATGTAGAATAATAGGTGCCCTGTACCTTTAAGAAGCATTTCCAAGATCTGTGTGTGTGCATATAAATACCAAGCACGTGTTAGCTTTTTAGATTCATAGGTTAGTACTAAGTTAACTGCCCTAGCGAGCCATTTTAAGCCTAGCCAATTATCCCTTGTAAGACCCAAACCCTCCACCTTGCGTTTGTAAGGAAAACACCTTAACCATTAGGCCACCCTCCCACTTTGCTGCCATTTTGAAGGTGCAGTCAGAGTGCTAACATCTATATGCATGATAGCTAGTTTTTTATAAGTTAAAGTTACTGAGCTTCATTTATGATGTGTTTGTATATAATAAAGCTGTTTGAACAAGAACCCACAATGTTTGCCTGTTTTTTCCCG
Organism: Protopterus annectens; assembly: GCF_019279795.1. Taxonomy (NCBI): domain Eukaryota; kingdom Metazoa; phylum Chordata; order Ceratodontiformes; family Protopteridae; genus Protopterus; species Protopterus annectens. The sequence continues at coordinate 570,058,712 of NC_056731.1, read as the reverse complement.
ACCTGGCGAGCAACAAATTAGTTCAAATAACTGCTTTGTTTCCTCCAGTGCTTTTCTACACAGATGACCATGACTGGCTTTAAAATCCTAACTTCCATGTTCTTTGGGAGTTAAGGCTGGCATAAGAAGGGAAGACAATAATTTAATGAAGCTGGAATGACTATAATGGAGGTTTCATAGAATGAGGGTTGCAATGTATATCTAAATGATACAAAGTGATAAAAATGTACATGGTATAAAAAGATCTACCTCATCTCATCATAGGACTACTCAGCATTTCCCATTACAATGAAGATGTGGTTTCTCATTGAGAAACCAAAATATAAATGTCAGTTTTCTTGCACTGCACAAAATACCAAGCATACCTAGCAACCCCCTAAAACATTCAACCCTGTATGATGAATAATTAAACAACAAAAGTATGTATTTTGCAGGGCACAAGCCTTCCTTTACCCCAAGTCTGTTCACCCCTATACTTAAATATATTGCCTCTACCATTCCATAGCAATGGAGAAGGAGAGGACAGTTAGTAATATATAAAATCAGCTGCTCCAAATTATCTAACTTTCAGACATGATACACATTTTCACAAAAGCCATTAAAAAATTCAGTAAACTCCCTCATATCCAGTCTCGCTGGGACCAGACCTTAAGCTGGATAAACAAATAGTTGGTTAATGAGAAAAAGCATACAAAATAGTATTTACAGGTTATAAATCAGCTAAAATAACATGATTTTTGTTGGTATGTATTTTTCTAATGAATATGAAGTCTAAAACTCAGATGTCTGTCATTATTTAGCCAGAGGAGGCAGAAGTGTTGTTCTTCTCTGCTGTCTTTTGCTAGGGGTATGGCAGAAATTGGATAGCCGGTTAAAGAGGGGGCCAGATAAGAGGGAGCCTACTGTACCTCAACTCAATGACAGGGAAGCACTGAAACAAATATTCAACAAAGTGGGCCAGAAGACTTTGGGAGTTCTTGTATGGAATAATGCCTTGCCCTAATTCCTTTTATAGCTATGAAATAAGATTGTCAAAAACAGGAGCTTTTTTTAAATTCTAAATGTTTTTACAGCTATAGTTTCAATCATTTGAAATTGTTGCATTTGAAAATGTGTTCCTTTTCTAGATAAAGAATCTTAGCATCTGAAATGTTGGATTTGTAAAGTATTTGCTAGTATTTAGTAAATTCATTAGAAATAAACCAGTACTGAAAAATGGATATTGAAGTAAGCAGATTTAACTCGTGACAGACAGCATGCCTGATTGTCATTGTCTACTAATTTCACAATAATTTTTCTGGGTAATTCACAAAGGCATCTGTAAAAACTTTGACATCTAAGAGAGAGAGACTGTCTAAATGTTTCTTCCTATTACCTACAAGAATATTAAACTACTTTTGGGTGTCTAGTGTAAAAACTAGCTAACGTTTCTGTAAATATGCCAGTAAACAGTAATTTGGCCTTATTACTAGCCTCTGGTTCTTTTTCTAGCAAGTATTTGAGTTTCCCCAGTCTAAAATACTTTAAGCTGACAAACTCATTTCCAGGCTATAGGCCTGGTTGTTATTAATAAGATGCCAATTAGTGGGATATTACATTTCTCTTTTATAAAACAAATGGACAGACTCTAGTGTGAGTCACTAAAGACAACAAGTTGCAAAGAAATCTATGATAGCACTGTACAGTATTTAACAATCTTAACAAGAAAATGTTATTCAACATAAAAATAAACAAGAAAGATGAAGAGCAGGATTCACGAAGCCTCCGTGTAAGAGATACAAGGCTTACACGGAGGCTGCAGTTAAACGGTGTGACGTCAGCATGTCATGCATATGCATGAGGGCATGCTGAATCACACCTAAGGCTAACACGGTCCGTGGAAGACAGTAGGGGGTGTGTCCATAGGCCAAGCCCTGCAAGCAGACACACCCCCAGAAGAGTAAAAGTGCCCAAAGTAAACCCCCACGACAGAGTACATGGAAATGTGAATAAACACAACACAACACATGCCCCCACAGACTATGAACATAAAATTATATAAATGAACATGTTATATATTTTTTTAATTGTAAAGATGTTTGCCCGTGAGTGTGCTCGCTATGCTGGTGTGCCCGTAGCTCAGCCACAGTTAGCAGTAAGTGGAAAAGCATATAAGAACTAACTATGCAAAGTAAGCCAAAAAGCAATAGCGTAGCGGTAGAGACGTCAGCTGAAGAGCAGGCAATCATGGTTTAAGCCCCCACAACATCAATTTTTATTTTTAGTGAAATAAGCATGGAACAAGTCCCTGACACATATGTACACATATAAAATTATATTTTATGTAAAATGTAATGAAATAGGCCATTTATTTTGAAGAAATGTGAGATAACAAAATAATAAAAATTGCCAGATGTGCCCATAGCTGAGCTATAGTTTAACAAGTTGAGTGTATCTGCCCGTAGGTGAGCAGTGGTTTAACAGGTGCAAAAGGAGTGCCCTTAGGTGAGCAATGGCTCAACAGGTGCAAAATGAGTGCCCGTAGGTGAGCCATGGTTTAACACGCTGAAACTGTGTGCCCCTAGCTGAGCTGAGCATAATATGCATGCTGACAGCCAAATGAAGCGTAAAGCAGCGTAACCCGTTTGCGCGAGCTGCGCACCATGCCAACAAGCTAACTGACGGGCAACATTGAGCAAGCTGTAACAAAACTGCCTTTACACAGACACACCCTCTAGCCTGTCTAGACAGTCATAAAATATAAAAAGCAGTGGCCAGGTTCGAACCCAGGATACCATGCACCATAGTCAAGGTACTGAAACACTAAGCCATGACAGCTGCGCTTAGAAATGCAGTAATAGCAAATATATAGGAATGAATAGAAAGAGGAGCATGACAAAGCAGGTTTTGTGAAGCTGATACAATTCCAAAATGGCCAATCACAGATAAGTGCGGGAAAAATGGCATATATAAGCCCCATAGGTGGGAATACACAGCATAACCGATTGTAGAACTAACTTGCAGCCAGAATGTCAGGAGTAGGTGAGGGTAGTTGCTTCCGAGCACAGAGGTGGGGCATTGAGGAGTCCAGATATATGGTCTGGCTCCTTGTCCACAATCATGAGGCCCAACTCATGCAGGACCAGGTCCTGTGGGGAGCATATAGGGCTGAAGCGTGGGACCGGTTGGCTCATGATCTCACCAGTGCCACAGGGATTCCAAGGACTGGTGAGCAGGTCCGTCACCACCATGCAGACCTGAAGAGACGTAAGCAAGACCAACTGAACCTTTGGATCCAGGAGGCCCGGCAAATGCCCAGTGCCCCACTACTGAGTAAGTTACATTTAATTATGTATGTAAGAAATTAAAGTAGCTGATATTATAGAGATGTGTATTCCAATATTACTTTATTTATATTACAGCTGCAGGTGTCCGTTCTGCGAACCGCAGAGCCTATGGCGATAGGCTGGTGCGGTTGCGCCACCAGGCAGGTCAGTAATCCTCTCCCTGTAACTGTAAATAAATATAAAAGTATGACAGTTAGCAAAAGAGTGTAGTGTAGTCACTAAGTAATAAAATGTGCAAGTAACAGTGTAAGAGTGTTTTCAAGTATTGCTTGATTACAAAAGTGTGCTGCAGTCTGTAATCCAAACAGAAAAATGAAAATGTCTGAAATAAAGTCTGAAATAAAGATGCCCCACCTGTAATACAATAGTACACAACCTGCAGCAGGCTGAAAAGTACAGCTGCAGAAGATGAGCAAATCACATGTGTGAAATATATCCCTGTTGAAATACTGAAACATGACAGAAGTGAAACTGTTGGAAAGGATTGTAATAACCACAGGTAAAACATGTCAATAAAGCCTAGAAGTAAGTACCATCCTGAATTGTAAAATTAAAACAAGTGAGAGAGTGTGAGAAAGAGTTATGAATCCACCAATAAAGTAGTAATCACCCCTGAATAAAGTATACTGCAGTTAGTACCGAATGAAATGAATGTGACAAGCAGAACCAAACTGCAAAATGTGTTCAAAATGTTCCTGCAGCTGGAATGTGTATCCCAAAATCTGGATATGTTGCACTCAGTCTGCAATATGCAGATAGTATGATTGTCTGAAATACCAAACATCCACAGTTGTCTATAGCTATATAAAGCAAATGTAGCAGGATGATGTAGCTGAACAAAGCCAGATATGAACGTGTATGAATAACAATAAAATGTATATTGATGTAGCAGTAACAGTCCTATCACCAACTTGAAGTAGTTATCACATAAGAAACTGTAGGTAGAACAGTAGTGTGTATATATCTGCAGCTATTAGAAATGTACAGCATATGTATTGGTATTTGAAGGTGTTAATTATATTTTCTTCACCCTACCCTATAACCACATATAATCCATTCCACGTGAAATTGGTATGTGCAATCACAATTAACACCCCTGGACATTTGTCCTGTTGGGTCATACATATTTGCATGTACCTTGATGCATTTGCCCTGTTCATACATCCAAACCTGATGGCCTGTTGCCATCAGTCAACCCTGCATGTTGTTGGACTGTGTATTGCTGTTCAAATTATGCATGTGTTATGCTCGCTGTTCAATTGTGTGAATATCTGGGTGTTTGGTTAATGGGAATACTAATTCATGCTGTTACAACTAATTGTGAATGTATTGTATGTTACTAACCCAAACTGTTATGACATAATGCAAAACATAGGACGACAGGGAAGGCGGGTTCCAGCGGACCCATCTCTCCCACCTCAGCTGGCGAGTGCACCTGGCAGTAGTGCCCAGTCCGGACCCTCCTCCGGTGGTCCTGTGCCACCTGTGGGTGGAAGCACTGCAGGGGATGGGGCTCATCCCCCCTCTGCAAGTGTGGCCAGAGGAGAACCACCACTCACCCTCCATAACGTCTGGACTGTGGTGTGTAGGGAGATCCAGAAATCTGTTCTTGGGCCCCTACGCCAGCTTGAGGCACAGGTGGTACAACTTACGGGCATGCCTGTTGCCCGGCCTACACAGCCCCCAGCACAGCCCCATCCTGGGCAGTGAAGGTACAGTGGCAACTGCCCATGGGTGGGGATATCAGTTCCACTGTTGCCATCTGTGGGCTCATGGGCTCTGGATATCCAAACATCCGTCCCCGTCAATTGTGTAACCCCCCCACATGTGTCATACACTGCCCCTGTATGTGTCTTGTTTGTCTTGTCTGTTGACCTACCCAACCTACCTCCCCAGCTATACCGACTTCCTTTACCTGACATACCACTCTCACCTGAAAAAAAAAAAAAAGGGCACTCTGTACCCACAAAAAAATTATGCCCCATACATAGCTGCCCATTTCACACACATGTCTGCTGGACATGGAAACTGTCAATTACAATTGGCTGTACAACAAGTATTATTGTTGTCCTTACACCTCTCTCAGGGGTGGAAGGTATCAAATGTCACACCAAATTACAAACATATGCACAGCTGTTGCTGATGAAGAAATGGGCAGCTATGGGCCTTACCTACATCCCTCCTGCAAAATCCAAGCTTGTTTCCCTACTGTCTTACCCTCTTTGCGACCCCTTTTGCACCACTTTCCTGTCTCCCCATTTTCATTTCTTTCAAAGAAAATAGCGCGGGTGTGCGCACAAGTAAGAACTTATAAGTGGTTGTAAGCGGGTGTGCGCGGAGCTGAACGCAAGTGCGCATGCGGGAGCTCCGCGCAAACCAGCGCTAACCCGGTTACAACTGCTTAAAAGTGCCTTAGTCACTCTGAATGACAGGTCCTGTAGTCAGTTCAAAAGCAAAATAAAATCCCACTGTCAGTCCCGAACCCAGGAAACAATAGTCTCCATGACTTACCACTAAGCCATGACTGTTATATAAGAACATTGTGCTACAATAAATATATCATGCAATAGTAGGAATGAATGTAAAGGGAATATAGGATGTGCAGTACAGAAAGCATGTCATGTATATTTACTGTCAAATCTAGTGGATTTCTATAATAGTAGTGTGTGAAATGAAACAGCCATGCTAGTTGGTAGCTAGTAGGTAATAATGTCAGTTATTATATATATATATATATATATATATATATATATATATATATATATATATATAGATAGATATATATAGTTGTAGGTGTCAGTGTACATACACACTTAGTACAGGAAACAGGAGAGATAAATGGAGAAATGTTAATCTACAACACAGCCTGAATTATGAGAGAGATACTAACCTTTACACTCACAGAACAGTGTCCACAGCATACCAGCATGGTCCCTGCCCTTACAGTCTGAAAGGGCAACGCCTATCTCACATACCCTTTTATAGCACTGTCCTGAAATCACAGTGAGAACTGCAATCAATACACAACTGGCTGCATGCAATCAGCAAATGCTGGCTAACAATTGGTGCAGAGGCCATCACATGGACATATGCAGATACCTACAAAAGCATCCTGTACTCTCAGCCCATGCATGCAATACTTTCATTGCACCATCTGGAGGCAGAGAGAGAGAGAGAGAAAGAGAAAAAGAAAGAAAAAAAGGAAATAAAAACACAAACAAAAACTACACTTAAGAAAACCTAGGTTGAAGCTGTCATCAGTGACAGTATCAAGCTGGGCTAGCAGCAGCAGGAATGTATACTAACGGTAACACAACCAGCTGTGACAAACACAGGTAATGTAAAGTAACAATTTAATAGTCTACATACTGTGAACCCTCCATATGTGTTATTGGTCTGTATCTATATGTATGTCTATGTGATAAGTTGTGTGTATGTTGTTTTACCCAAAGGGGATGACTATACATTTCATGCCATTCAGTGTTAGGCCATGATTCTGGCACCAGTTGTCCATTTCAGTGAGGCCTGTCTGTAGGATGTGTGTGCCAGCTGGTGTATCGACTATGGTGCCTAGTGTGCAGTCATCTGGGAACTTTGTCATCCACAACCCGCCCATGTTTGCTTTCACAGCTGGGAAGTAAATGCCATACAAGAGGGGTCCTCGGACAGAGCCCTGTGGGATACCACTTGTGACTGGCTTTGAGTCTGACATGTCTCCTGCAATGTTGACTTTATGGATTCTGTTGTTCAACCAGTTTGCAACCCATCATGTGACATATGCATTAGCATTTAAGCTGATGAGCTTGTCTATGATGCCTGAGTGGAGTATTGTGTTGAAGGCCTTAGTCAAGTCCAGGTAGGCTGTATGGACTGCTTTGCCCTCATCAATGGCTGTAGTGACTGTTTTGAAAAAGTCAACCAGGTTCAAAAGGTAGGATCAGACCTTCACAAAGCCAAACTGGGTGGGATCAAGTGACTGTAGGTCCCCAATATCGCTGTATATGAGTTCCATAATGAATCTTTCCATAGCTTTGCAGACCAGGCTGGTTAAGCTTATGGGGCGGTAGTTCCCAGGGTCAGTAGAGGTGCCTCCTTTGTGGAGTGGGACCACTGTTGCTGTACACCAGGGTTCAGGTACATATCCCGTAGTAAGGCTAAGGTTAAATATCAGTTTTATATGCGGTTGTAGCTCCTCTTGGAGTTCACGTAGCACACATCCAGGGATACCAGCAGGTCACATTGATGCTGTGTGTTCTGCTTTGCTGAGGGTGGCCCTCACCTGGACATCTGAGATGACAGGGAGGTTACATTCAGCTGTGATAAGTATTTCTTCTTTTGGGGGAGAGGGAGGGGGGATATTTGCACTGAACCTGTCTGCCAGAATGTTGCCAATATCTGTGGGTTCAGTGAATTTTATGTAGCTGTGTACTAACTCTGAGCATATCTGAGGCTTTTGGTCCATGTTTCTAACAAAACTGAAGAAGGCCTTGTGGTTATCTTTAGTGTCCTTAGCCATGTCTCTCTCAGAGTTGGCCTTGGATGTTGTTATGAGAGAACATAGCTTATTACTAGTGCCGACCACAGATGCCTTCCCTTTATGTGATTCTGCTCTATCCTGCAGTAGCCTCCTTCTATCGTTATACAATTTGTCTTTGGCTGGGGTCCACCAGACAGGATGCTTAACCTTTGTGCATAGGGTCTGGGTTAGAATTGTGTGTGCATGTTCCATGCATTCTTGGGGATGTCCGTGGGAAGCATTTGCAAAGGGGTCAGCATTGTGGGTTGTGGCTTCCACTGGCCCAGTGGGCTGCATGGATACCATCTCAGTCCTAACAAGTGAAGATCTGTCTATTCACATATATTTCAAAGTAGTCTACTGTGCTGGTGGTGGTGGTGGTGGGATATGTATATCCAGGCCGATTATTTTGTGTCCAGATCACACTAGTGGATGACGTTCCACATACAGTACCTTGTTATGAACCCCTAGAGTGAGGTAGTGCATTGGACCTGTCTTAGTGTGCTGACTGATGGGGCTTGATACTATGTTGTATGGAATGTGGCAGGTATTGTTGCAGAGGTGTCGGCTGAGCACTGATATCTGGCCATGTACATGTGTATCCACCAAGAGACACACACGTGCTACATATGGGAGTAGTAGTATATCACTACAGTTGAGTATCATGTATAGTATGTGTGCCATATTTTGCTGACATAGTTTGCTGATATCCTGTTTGTGTTCTCTTTCAGGGACATGGCGCGTCAGAGAAATCCTGCCTACTCTGCTGCAGAAGATGAAGAGATACACAAGAGGCTGGTGCGGGATTATGACATACTGTTTTCTCGCACCAGCCAGAATCAGCAGGAGAGGGCTGCACTGTGGCAAGACATTGTCCGTAGGGTAAATGACATTGGCACGCATAATAGGACATATGAGCAGGTACGACATTACTGCAGTGATTTAATCAGAAATGTCCGTCAGCGTGCGTTGGATATCCACATGCAACAGGTCGCCACAGGAGGTGGGGTGGCTACACATCCCCCCCTCACCAGCCTGGAGGGGCTACTCCTAAGTGTTGTGGCTCCAGCCCAGGAACATCAACAGCAACACACCTGTATTATGATGGAGGCTGCAGCCACACAGCAACACGACATGGAGCATGAAGGTAATATGCCATATGTACACTTGACTGTTCTGTACACTGTTACTTTATGCATGTGTAAGGTGTGTCCTTGGTATGTAGCTGTCAACATAGTATGTAATTGTGCAGGTGTGATATTGCCAATATCAGCAGCTGACATGTGAAAGGCAACTGTTGTACTACTGAACTGTATCATCCGCAGTATCAATGGCACAGTTGTGCCCACTGACACTAATCCCCTCATTTCTGCAGGTCCCTCCGGTGTTACAGCAAGGCAGCCCAGCCATGCTGGTGAGTGTGTTTTAACAATACCTATAATAGTCCTGATAGTGCTAGTAATAATAGTGTACCTCAGTAGTGCTTTGTGTGTATAATGCGGGGTGTGCATGTGTGCATGTGTGCGTGTGTCCACGTGTGCATGTGTGCATGTGTGCATCACTGGCAACATTGTGCAGACATTGTAAACTGTGCTTCCTGTCTTCCTCCCACAGGTTCTGGTGCTGCTGTGGTGTCCTGCAGCAGGGAACCTAAATCTGGTGCCACAGGTACTGATAATGATGATATCTGTGCAATGGCACAGGAAGGTGTGTCAGGGTCCATCATTGGTCAGCCAATTGACAGTGCACAGCTGTCAACCCCATCATTGCGCACAGTCATCCTGCCAGTACATCCTATGTCACCAATGTCCCTAGGTGATGGACAGGATTCAGTGGGCATTGACCAGGGTAATGTGGTATCTGTGGCACATGCTTCCCCACACAGCAGCCATGGGCAGGGTCCTGAGATGGTACCACACAGACAGTTGCCCATGGGTTGGCGTGGGAGAATCCGTGGGCATACTGCCTCTGGCACACGTGCCCAAAGAGGTCTGTCAACCTCAGCTATATTTCGGGCAGTCATGCAGGCACAGTCACATATGGAAAGGTACACCAGACAGGGTCTGAGGGAGCTGAGAGCATGTCACACATCCATGACTGACAGTATGTGTGACATCGCGGATGCTGTCCGTAATTTCACCGATGTCATAGACAGACGTTGTGGGGACATATTACAGTAGTTCCGCAACTAAATGTCCATGAGCCAGGGCAATGGTGGACGGTTGCGGCGTCGACGTGGCCGTATGCCAGCAACAGCAGCAGCTGGCAGTCAGCGCAGACGACCACAGGCACGCGGATGCCCCCATAGTGCCAGCAGCAATGCTGGGTCTGTGCTGTCATCAGACCGCCCCAGGAGACCACGTGCATGTGGCTCTGGACAGTCCCAACATGGACCTGTGTCCAGTCAACAAACACCCGCTTCTGATGACAGTACCCAGTCTGGCTTAGTACCGGATATGGTCCGTAGCACCCCTGCCAGGCACAGGTACCATGTCCATGGCCACAGACACTGATCTGTATGACTTGCCAGGTGCAGTCTGTGGCTGTCCACAAACTTCAGTATATGGCAGCCATGAGGTGGAACTGTGTGCATGCATACACACATGCAAAATGTTAACACCTAGGGCTCCCACATACACACACACACACTGCACCAACAGTGCCCCACCCTGTACTGCTGTCCCTCACCAACACACATACACATACATGTCAATTGGTGGTATCAGTGGCAGACTCAGGCATACCTAGTTCACACCCTGTGCATATGATGAAACTGTGCCACCTCCTGCAATCTCCAACATCAGTGCAGGAACAGGTTAACATGTTGCTGATGCACAGGGTGACTACATAGAAGTGTATTACTAGTATCATGTTGGTAACAGTACGGTGTGCTGATATGATTGTGTGTATATCCCAGCATGCCTGATGCAGTAACTGTATGGCTGTCCTGAATTGTTATCTACACCCATAGTAAGTACCATAGTGTAACAGCTGCACATTATTGCATACCGGTGGCAAGGATGTCAACAGATAGCCACATACATAGGTAGCACAGGGGAGAAGGTAATGCAAGTAGTGATACGCAATGATAGACATGTACACTAATGGTGGCATGTTGCCCACAACGACTATGCAATGTGGATGTTTGTGCATGATGATATGTGTGCAGTACCAATACAGCTTTAATTTAAATTAAATTAAATATTAAACAATATCAGTTTTACCATGGACATCTGAGCTGTGCATCCCTGGGTACATGTTTATAGTGCCTGCATATTTGCACTGTTACCTACTGGAAGTGGTACCCCTTCTTTGTTGTACAATGGACTACTTCCAGCCTTGCTTACTGTAGCTTTGTTTGCATGCATGTTTGCTTGAGGTTCCCTGGAACACTGATTCCACCTGCAATGCAGATTTACAGAGCTTCTGTGGATTCCTAGTGACATCTGCATAGCGTACTATACGTATGTCAATTTTCCACTTGACAGAACGTCACTGTTTGTCCTGTTCGCATGTACGTTGCCTGTGACACATTGCATATGACTTACCTGGCATTTACCCATGTGTGCAGTCATAAATGCCAGCGCTATGAAATCAGTAGCAGTACACCCACACATAGCTTCAGTATGTTGTTCCCCATTGGCCCTATGTGTTGGTAATCACCATGGCAATCACACTACTATGGTAGCATGTGCAAAGGTAACCTGTGAATCACCTCTATGGTCCAGTTGTGGTTTATGTGAGTCATGTGGCAATGTCACAGCTGCCACATGTATGCAGTCAACCATCTCCCCTGGCCAGGAATGTACAACACATGTGTTAGATGCAACCACATAGCCAATCTGGGGACTGAGCACTCTGAACCCAGTACTGCCATACCCTGTCAGGTGGCATGACATACTACAGTGACTACAATACCAATCTGACATAGACCCGCACTGACAGCAATCCGAACACACTGGGGCATACTTGGAGCCTCAGAATAGCATCCTGCCTGAGAATCACACACCTCCGCAGCTGGCACACAGGCATATGTTAAGTCAGAACAGAGCACATGCCACACATGACACACACATCCCATGTGCCACACACTCACAGCCTGTAGGGCTACACAACACACCTGCTACAGATGTGTCAGGTACCTCTCTTGGCCAGTGCAGTGGGGTCCCGCTCAACAGGCTGTACATGGTGAAGGTCACAGTGATATTCCCGTGGGGCACTATGGTCCACCACATAACACATGCATACAGGTCAGTCAGAGGCATGGACACATATGACTCAGTCATTGTCCATGTCACTATGGATGACCTGAGATGTACCTCCCTGGACTACATGATAGGGAACATAGAAGGGCTCTCTCAGCATGTGGCACGGGCTGGTATGAGCCTGACCTTGGTTGCCATCATAACCTCACCAGGTATGCTACCACAATATGTAGGAATGGTGTTCTATGTCTACATTCTGCTCAATCTCCAATGTCATTCATAGGGTATCCAATGGCTGTCAGCATGTGCTTACATGCTAGGGGAAGCCACAATGATTTGCGAGGGGCAGCTTGCACGTGTCACCCATGGGCCATTGTATATTGGTGAAGCCCCTTGATACACACATAGTGCCTTTTGCTGCAGGGCACAGATTACATAGCCACCTCCGTGGGTATCACACAGGATAGGACACTAACAGTAATGCTACACAACACCAGCAGTGTACACTGCAAGATGCATGCACTGGACACTGTCCTCAGCATGGTAAACTGCAATATCTGTGCAGTAACAGATTCCTGATTCACGGCTCACAGGTGCAACCCATCACTGCCAGGTTATACTTCATACCATGCCTGTCGTCCCCTACACATGTACCACACATAAACAGGGGGGGGTGGTATCTCAAGGCACCACAGATACACACACCTCCAGGTTGTTGGCACAGCACAAAGCATCAGGGCCTATCCATATGCAGCTAACAGTGTGTTGGACTGCCTTCTGGTTCATAGCCTGGCACACACAACCCTCCCATACACAGGAAACCCACCTGTCCTCCCTAACAACACTGGGAATATGACGGTCTCTAGATATGTCTTTATACGGCTGGACTGCATCCAGCCGAGCATTGTGTGTGAGCATTACTGTAGCTACAACACACTAGCTGAAAGGTTCCCAGCATGTAGTGACTGAATTGCAGTGGAACAACATGTTACCACTCCCACAACAGGTGGGAATATGCAGCACCTGTTCATCGACTACATGTAGACTATATGGCCCAGACCAGATGTGTATCCACCACTGTTAAGATGATACCATATACAACTCACACTGTATATACACATACCGCATGCAGCCCCTGCACAGTAAGACACAGTCATAATGTTATGCATTGCAAATACCATTTATCCACTTGAGGCACGTGTCAGACATGGTAACTATTGAAGGTCACAGGTATATATGTGTATGTGTCACACACATACATCATGTGTGCATTGCCATTGCTAGTTTAAGCAATGTCATGCATTGTTATGAACAACAACCCACACATGGTCATTTTGTGTGACACAACCACAAGTGGCAGTTGTGGGTTTCCAAAACATACCTATCTGTGCTCTGACAGTGGTAATAGACCCAGTAGCGGAGCGCACTATTGGCATTACTGGGCAATTAGCCCTGTTTGGCTGTACGGATAGTGTGGTGACACCACCTGTGTTTACTGGGGGAATATGCAGCATCTGGTGTATTGTAGTAGTTGCCAAAAGAAGCTGTTTTCTTATATTTGCAATTACACACACCCTACAGGTATATATGTGTATGTGTCACACACATACATCATGTGTGCATTGCCATTGCTAGTTTAAGCAATGTCATGCATTGTTATGAACAACAACCCACGCATGGTCATTTTGTGTGACACAACCACACGTGGCAGTTGTGGGTTTCCAAAACATACCTATCTGTGCTCTGACAGTGGTAATAGACCCAGTAGCGGAGCACACTATTGGCATTACTGGGCAATTAGCCCTGTGTGGCTGTACTGATAGTGTGGTGACATCACCTGCGTTTACTGGGGAAATATGCAGCATCTGGTGTATTGTACTAGTTGCCAAAAGAAGCTGTTTTCTTATATTTGCAATTACACACACCCTACAGGTATATATGTGTATGTGTCACACACATACATCATGTGTGCATTGCCATTGCTAGTTTAAGCAATGTCATGCATTGTTATGAACAACAACCCACACATGGTCATTTTGTGTGACACAACCACACGTGGCAGTTGTGGGTTTCCAAAACATACCTATCTGTGCTCTGACAATGGTAATAGACCCAGTAGCGGAGTGCACTATTGGCATTACTGGGCAATTAGCCCTGTTTGGCTGTACTGATAGTGTGGTGACATCACCTGCGTTTACTGGGGGAATATGCAGCATCTGGTGTATTGTACTAGTTGCCAAAAAAAGCTGTTTTCTTATATTTGCAATTACACACACTACTACCCCCCACACACACTTGCCATTTGCAGGATTCATATCTCTACCTATGTTATGACACGTGAGAGAGACGCATTAGCGAAGTGCACTATTTGGATTAATGGGGGGTTCCCCTTCTCCAGCTGTACTTATAGGGTGCTGACATCATCAGTGTTTGGAAAGGGTAATGTTCATCATGTAGTGTGTTCTCCTAATTGCCAAAAAGCACATATCTTTCATACAGACTTGCAAGCATACAAACTCCCCTCATCCACACTTGCCATTTGCAGGATTCAAACTCCTACCTAGCTATGTTTTGACACTTGAGAGAGACGCATTAGCGAAGTGCGTTATTCGAATTATTGGGAGGTTTTTCTTCTCTGGCTGTACTTATAGGGTGCTGACATCATCAGTGTTTAGAAAGGGGAATGTGCATCCTGTAGTGTGTTCTCCTAGTTGCCAAAAGGGACATTTCTTTCATACAGACTTGCTACACACTAACCACCCTCCACACACACTGGGCATTTGCAAGATTCAAACCCCTACCTAACTATGTTCTGACACTCGAGACAGATGCATTAGCAGAGTGCGCTATTCGCATTACTTGGAGATTTCCCTTCTCCTGCTGTACTTATAGGGTGCTGACATCATCAGTGTTTAGAAAGGGGGATGTGCATCCTGTAGTGTGTTCTCCTAGTTGCCAAAAGGGACATTTCTTTCATACAGACTTGCACACACACTAACCCCCCTCCACACACACTGGGCATTTGCAGGATTTAAACTCCTACCTAACTATGTTATGACACTCAAGACAGACACATTAGCAGAGCACGCTATTCGCATTATTGGGAGGTTTCCCTTCCCCTGCTGTACTTATAGGGTGCTGACATCATCAGTGTTAAGAAAGGGGAATGTGCATCCTGTAGTGTGTTTTCCCAGTTGCCAAAAGGGACATTTCCCTCACACAGACAACAACCCCGCTCACACACACACACACACAGACACACACTGAGCATTTGCATGGTTCAAACCCCTACCTAACTATTTTATGACACTTGAGGGAGACGCATTAGCAGAGCGCGCTATCCGAATTACTGGACATTTGTTTTGTACCTGCAGTATTTATAGGGTGCTGACATCTTTATTTCTACAGAGGTATGTACATCTAGTACTACCTGTCAGGTGGGGGATAGCATATATATGCATTTGCAGTCACCTACTTCAGGGTCAGATATGCACATTGCACTGGCAGGTTATGTTCTATACCATGCTTTATGACCACAGGACCTGTAACACACAACACAACCAGTACAGAACACCCCTCCCACATCCAGGACACACACTTTGCTTCCCTGGATATATATGCATTTGCAGTCACCTACTTCAGGGTCAGATATGCACATTGCACTGGCAGGTTATGTTCTATACCATGCTTCATGACCACAGGACCTGTAACACACAACACAACCAGTACAGAACACCCCTCCCACATCCAGGACACACACTTTGCTTCCCTGGGAACAGTGCCGGGATATGCAGGTGTTCACATACACCATTCCAGTTGTTAACGTCAGGTACAGGCATATTGTGTGTGGGAACTACTCAGGCCTCTACAACATTACCCTATAGCCACTAAAATTTGTGGGTCCATGTGCTATGGCAGAACCACTCAACACAGCCACATGGGGGAATACATATTGCATCTGACCATCTGCAACATGGGTACTCACTGTTCCACACCAGAGGTAGACCACCATTGTTGATATCTGACCATACCCACCTTTCCCTGGACATCCATATCCCATCCCCACCCCCAGGCAAGGTTGTCACTGCAAACAAACTGTATTTATCACAAGCAAACTTTACACTTGTGAAGACTGGGGTGGAAGACTTCAAAGGACCCATGCTGGGGGACTATACTGGCCACTCTGCATAATCCTTGACAATTGCATTCTATGAGCATGTGGAAGGTTTGCATTGATCATGCTATCCCAAATATACCCATGACTGCTCCACAACAGGACACCTGTCAGGTGTACACCAGCCATATATGAGCTGTCCAACAGACAGAGTGAGCTAATACATTGCAGAGCTGTAGCCCACAGAGGGAGGACATCTCTGAACAGTACCGGCACGACAGCTCAATCCCACATAATCATCACGACACAGTGTTGACAGTGAAATTGTCCAGACAATGCAGATAAGGCTCCCTTCAGTCTGTTATTGATGCCCACTTACTGTTAGAGTTCCTCACCAACCTTCTTCCAGCACACACCAACAACATGGATGTGGCTTAGCACATTCAAACCCTGGGATCTCCACTGTGTCCCTGCTTGACAGAGGCACAGCACACTAGCCTCACACGATGCCTTATGTGACCTATTTTACAGTGGCACAGTAGCCTACTGTACTGGGGAGGCAGACGCCAAGCACACTCTGGCTAAGCTGTCATTCCCTAGGGCAAACAGCCTAGTGTTGACCTCTACACCCATATGTTTAATTGTCAGATGCACATTATTTGTTGCTGATAGACTGTTTGCAGGTCTTTATTGCCATAGCATTCCCTGTTTGTATAAACAACGTGTGTATCTGTGGAAGATGTTTGCATATGGGAGGGATCCACTATATCACGTATGTCTCTGTAGTCATTTAACTGTGTGCACTGGGCAGATTGCTGTAATGTGGTTGGTTCCTGGAATAACACGCACACATACCAGATATGTGTGGCCAACTGCTAAACTGTGATTTGGCCTAAGTGTGTGAGCATGCCCAGTTCAGCCTTCCCATGGCATGTTGTCTGACATATGTCTCATTTATCAAAGTGTGCGAGCATGCCCAGTGTGTGCTTTCCATATGTTGAACTCTGCAGCCCACCACATTTGTGGATGTGTGTGAACTTCAACAATATCTCCCGTTTATGGTTGTGTGTTGTGTGTCATGTTGTGTAGTTACTATCCAACTGCTTTGTGTGTGAACACAACAGGGATTATACTGTGCCTGCAGGGTTTGCATGGGATACTTTGCATACAGTTGTCAACATCCTTTCATACTGACCTAACACTGTAGTACCGTATAGTGTACTGGTTCTGTACTTTCACTGTGGTGAACAGTATACTGGGCTTTAGTCCTATCACTGCTTTACATTTCCATACTGAGCACAACAGCCTGGTTAGGGGACAGTTGTGCACATCTGACCATGTTGCAATATGTTCAGATACGAACTACTGATACCAGGCTTGTCCAACATTGGTAGTGTATACCACAACATAGGTGTACATTGGCAAACAGTAGCGATGTGCCCTAGGCCATATCTAATGCTAGTCAGAGAGTGTGTTTGTCCTTTGACACACATTGTAAGTAGAGTTTGCCATAACATATGTCATGGTTAGTATACTGTGCCTGTGACATAACAGTGATACCCACCTACCATCTCCCATCCACTCATCACGATTCCTCTTGAGGTGAATCGATGAGTGACTCTATGGATAACCTGTACTGGGAGTTTACTCATGAGTGGAGGTGGCTTCTGTGTTATGGATCATGCAGTACAGCTTGTCCTATGTATGTCAGTGCTGGGGTTCAGGTCTCTCATGTGCATAGCTCACTGCCATTCAGATTGTACAAGGTGCAGCATGTTCATTGATTCCAGCTTGGACATGGCTTTATACATCAGGCACAGCTAGCCTCTGGGTGGGCAGTATGGCAGTGTGTGGAGCTGCAGTTTGTTTAATCAGGCAACACATGGCATCTGTTCAAGCTCTTTGCTACTCCTGGTAAGGTACTGTTGGGGACTTTACAGTTGATGGAGGTGTCTGCTGAGGTACATCCCACAAGGGCTATTGTAGTCAATTGTAATACTGATGAAGGATGACTGCAGAGCCACAATGACCTCCCCTTATCTAGATCTGACAACCTTCATGATTAGGTGGGTATATGGTATGTTTCTGTGAACACTACAGCCACATGTTTGTCCAATGCAGGATATCTATCACCTTGTGTCCCCAGGTCTCTCATTACATGTTAGGTACGTAATGGGTTAACACCTATGCGGTAATTGGTGGGCACTTACTGTATATCCACGGGGGTTGACTATACACTTTTCTGCAATTAGCTTGCTGACATGGCTATGGCACCAGTTGTCTGTTTCTATGTGGCCCTTTTGTGGGATGCTTGTGTCAGCTAGAGGGTCAGATATGGTGGGCAGTTTGTAGTCCTCTGCATACATGTTCAGACACAGTCCTTCCATGTTGGCCTGTACCTATGGGACATATATACCAAACGAGGGAGGTCCCAGGACCAAGCCTTGTGGGATGCCACTTATATCTGGTTTGTAGTCTGACATGGCTGCAGCATGTCTTACCATGTCGGTTCTGTCCTTGATCTGGTTTGCAACCCCTCTACTGACATAGAGGTTTATATTTAAGCTGGTGAGCATATCTATACTGAACACATAGGGTATTGTATGGAAGCATTTTCAAGGTCCAGCTACGCTGTGTGGACCACATTGCCCTCATCAATGACCTTAATGACTGTTTCAAATGGGTCAAACATGTTTAGGGGCAGGATCTGCACTTAAGAAAGCCACACTGGGTAGGGTCCAGTGTCAGTAGGTCCCCCATATCTTTATGTCTGTGGTACATGCTGATCCTTTCCATAGCTGTGCAGACCAAGCTTGTCAGGATTCTGGGGTGGTAGTTTGCATTATCCATTCAGGCAACACCTTTGTTGAGAAGGACCACTGTTGTTGTACACTGCTCTTTGGGTACATATCCTGTGATAAGGCTGACATTGAGCAGTAGTGTGATTTGGCATTCCATTCTTCTTGGAGTCCATGTTGGACTCAGCCCAGGACACCATCTCATACCATTGCTGCTGTGTGTTTTGCTTTGTAGCTGCTGGCTGTTACCTCCACATCTGCAATGTCATGGGGCCAGCAGTCTGCTGGGATAGATATTTTGCATTCTGGGGGGGGGGGGTTGCACTGCACCTGTCAGGTTGTATGTTGGCAATATGTGTGTGTGTTTGGTACGTTCTTTGTAATATTTGTGTGATTCAGAGCATATCTGTGAATTCCCAACATGGTTCCTACCATCAGTTGAGTAAGCCTTGGGATTATCCTTAGTGTACTGTACAATTTGTATCTTCATAGGTTCATAGGTTCATACTAGGCTATCCACCCTAGGGCATTTGTAAGCCTAGCCAGTGTGTGTGAGTCTTTCGCCGCCCCTTGCTATGTGAATATTATGGCCATTTATGATTTACTTTACTGTGCCTCTGTCTGGACGTGACACAGTGAAGACCCCCAGTGTACACCTATGATCATCCATCTACTTGGCAATATTCCTGTTGAAGAGTGTCAGTGAGGGGCTCTGCCTAACATGGAGTGGGATCCTGTTTCAGGGTGTGGGGAGCCTCTGGGTTATGTATCTGTCCCTCCAGCACATCCTATTCCATTATGTGTTGAGGTTGACATCTGTCACTCTCACAGCTCCAATGGCTTTGATTTTTCTGGGGTGGAGCATGTCCATTACTGCTGTGTTGGACATGGCCTTGTACAACAGACATACAATGCCTCTGTGTAGGCAGTATGTGACTGCATTCAGCTGGGGTGTCTACAGCCAGGCAGCATTTGACATATATTTGAGACCCTTTATCCTCTTGGTGAGGTACCTTTGAGGTTTTTCTAACCGCTGCAGGTGTCAGGTAAGGTACATCCCAAATGAGGCATTGTACTAGATTATGGGTCTGATAAGAGAACAGTACAGGGGCACAATGACCTCTGTTGATGTAGATGTGAATCCTTTCATGATACAGTGTCCAATATAGACAGTCTTCCTAGCCACATTGGCAATGTGAGTGTCACATAACAGGTTGCTGTCCACTTGTGTCCCTAGGTCCCTGATTACTCCTTCCATACATAATGGTTTACCACCTATGTGGTAATTTGTAAGTACCTTGTTTGGTATTTGGTGGGACATTCATACTGTCCAGTGTCTTCAGGACGTCTGGGTGGGGTTCCTGTGTGTGAGAGTGTGGTCTGTAGCATGCTACAGACTGTACAGCAGTTTTGACTACGGTTAGGTGCACATGGGTGGTCTCCGATGCTTCGTGCATTGTCAGTTACCTGGACGTATGGGTGTCTGTGCTGCATATGGATACTCCCCCTCCTTTTATGTTTAGGTCCAGGTTTTGGGGCCATATCGCATGATATGAGGTATAACCTGGTAGTGCTGGTGTGCTGTCAGTAGGCTTGCAGCAGGTTTCTGTCACTGCACAGACATTGATGTTCTCCATACTGGGGAGGGTCTCAGGAGCATGCATATTGCGGTTTACACATCTGGCATTTGTCAGCATTACCCTTGTGTTTCTTACCACTTATGTTTTCTAGGGTGGTGGGTTAATCTTTTCAGCCTTGCCTACATATGGCTCTATGGAGGTGGCAAAAGCCTTATCCCATATACAGACGCCCAGGGGTAACAGGTGCAAGTCATCCCTGGAACAGCAGCATGGCTTGTCATGCATGACATCCCAAGCAGACAGACATTAGATTCTCTTGGACTGACAGCTGTAATTGTGCCACCTGGTAAAGCTGATCATTCTGTGTTTGTACTGTGGCATCATTCTTGGTGAGGGTAGGATGCTGCAAACGGCCAGTGTCATACTGGCCTGGAGTACATACTCAGAGAGCTCATCCATGTCTCTTTTCATGTAGTCCAGGGAGGTACATCTCAGGTCATTCACACCAGCATGGACAATGACTGCATCATATTTCTACTTGCTTTGGGGTGACCTGCGTACTTGTGTTATGTGGTGTATTGTAGCAGCCTACAGGCAGCTTACTGTACCCTTTCCCTTGTTCAGTCTGGTGAGTGGGACAGCAGTGTGTCTGCCTATAGAGTCACCTATTACAACTGTATCAGGCATGTTGTTTCTCCTTCTGGCCTGTGACTGTTTGGCACACCAGCTTTGTGTACTATGTGTTGCATGTGCTATGTTTGGAGGTTGTGGCTGCTTGGGGGTCTGCTTTGGAGGCCTCTGTTGGTGTGGTGTGTTTGTAATTAGGGTCTCCGTGACTGTTTTTCTGTGTTTATGTGTTTGGTTTACAGTTGTGATAGGTCTATGTGGGACTGGGTTTGTGGTGTGTGTGGTTACCTTCTCCTCCTGACTAGTCTTGACAGTACTGAGTTGAGGGAGCTCAGCCTCCGGTTTGGATAAATGGTTGCATCTCTCACATATATTTGTATTTATTGGGGGGAGTTGAGGGTTGTCTGTGTACTTGGGGCAGGTGTAACATTGCCTCAGGATTCACAGATTCTACTTGTTGTAGCTGGCCTTAGTGGATTGTATGTGTGGACATATTTTATTGCCATACTACTGATCAGTGATTACTTCCCTTTTTATGCTTGCTCTATCATGTAGTAGCTTCCTCATTCTCTTGCATGGTTTGGTAATGGCTGGAGTCCAGCATGCCAGATGCCTGCGTGTATGGCATTGTGTCTTGTTGTTATTTGTGATTGCATAATCCAAGCATTCCTGGCTGAGTTAATGGAATGCCTGTATAACAGGTTCTGCGGTGTGTCCCATATTTTGCACCTGCACAGGGCCTTTAATGGATTCCACATCAGTTTGGAGGGGTGCAACTTATGCTTTACACATGTTTTTCACTGTGGTTTTCTGGCCAGGGACTGTGGTCAGGATGTGTATATCCGGTGTGATTACTCTATGGTCTGGTCTTACCAGTGAGGGATACACTTCTCATCTTGCCATCCAGTACCCATGTTGCTGATTATCACATCCAGTATGCTTACCCCTCTTGTGGGAGTGGTATGTTGCTTCCGGGCATTTTGGTTTATGGATTCTAGGAACTTTTCTCCTACAGTGTTGGTGCTAGTATAATGCTCCCAGTGTATGTCTGGGTATTTTCAGTCAACCAATATAATGTGGTTTGGGGGGCTTGATATATTCATGTATTTCAACATAGGCCAGGTGCAGTTCCTGGTGTTAGGACGGTAGTCTGCAGCAGGCTATAAACTGGGAAGCAGTTTTAGCCACTGTTTCTTGACCATGGCTAGTCCATGCTGCTTCTTGTTGTGGTACCAACATGGGGTTGTGGTTATCCTTGAAAATTATTGCTAGTCACCCTCCTTTTGTAGCTTGTTCCATGTTTTGAGGCTGTACAGCACAGTATGAGGTGTAACCTGGTAGTGTTAGGGTGCTGTTGTGAGCCTTGACCCAGTTTTCTGTTACAGGACAGATATCAACATTCTCCATACTGGGTGCGTTTACACTGCACGCATCTTGCTGTTTAGACTTCTGGCATTGGGTAGCATTACATCTAGGTTCTTATCCCTTGTGGTACCTATGGAGGTGGGTTTGTGTTTCGATCCTTACCTATTCAGGGCAACAGCCTTTGCCAGTATCCATGAGGCCTGGACTGATAGGTGCAAGCCACCCCTAGCAGGTGGAGCATCATGTCATGCTCAGCATGTCATCCCAGGCTGGCACACATTGGCTCCCCTTTGACTATCTGCATTACTTCAGCCAATTATTGCAATTGATCATCCCATCGTCATATTGTGGCATCATGCTTGGTGAGGGTAGGATGTTAGTCAGGGTCCTCAAGTGTGCATATAGTACATGGTGTTACATTACTTAACACATGGCATTCATGCCTCAGGTGGTGCTGCAGGGCTGCCTCTGTCGGATGCACATATTACACTCCCTGTACATGTTTGAGAGCTGGTTATGTCATTTTAGGCATCCATGTTATTATATGAGTGAGTTAGGGAGGGGTATCATTCCCAGGGTTCCTACTGAGCCAGTGTATGTGCTATGCGTTGCCTCTTTGCCAAGGCCAGGGCATACTGGGCACACCTCCTTCTGCCTACTGGGGCAGGCTCAGGTTGTTCCTCCTCCGAGTCACGCTCTGCCTGTGATGGCCTTGGCAATGGTGGGGGGCTGTTTGGCCCGGCCCTATGCTGGTCCTGTTGCAGCTGTTTTTGCAAGATCATATTATGTAGCATAGCACATACCATGACAATTTGGGTACATGTAGTTGATGAGTACTGCAAGGCTCCACCAGATGTATCCAGACACCGGAACCGTGACTTGAGCAGCGCAAACACACGCTCTATTACATTACATATTTGTGCGTGTGCCTCATTATGGCGTTCCTGTTCAGGTGTGCGTGCGTTTCTGATGGGTGTCATCAGCCACGGCTCCAGTGCATAACCTGCATCCCCCACTAGGTGTCCGTGTGGGATGTCCCCATTGGCAAATGTCTGGTACAGCTGCGTCAAATGCCAGATATGGGAATCATGGTAGCTCCCAGGGCAGCCAGCACACACATTCATTATTATGCCCTGGGCATCACACATGACCTGGCAGTTGATGGAGGGGAAGCCCTTGCAGTTAATGTAGGCCTTACCCTGCTCACCAGCTGGTGCTTTGATGCGTATGTGCGTGCAGTCTATTGCACCCACTACCTCAGGGTATTCCGCTATTTGCTGGAAGAGACGCATATTGCTGGCCAATACCTCACGGGCATTGGGGAAATATACATGATCACTGACGTGCTGACATGGCATCCAGGAACTGGTGCAGTACCCTGGAGGCTGATGCCTGTGATATCCCCATCATATCACCAGTTGGTCTCTGGAAGGTACCTGTTGCTAGTATTCTTAGGCCAACACATACCTCGGTTCCCACTGGGATGGGTTCCCCTCTGTTGGCTCTGTGTGTGAGGTGTGGCCTGCACAGCTCGACAATTTGCTGCAGGAGGTCTCTGTCCACTCTATAGTGCTCTACTATCTCCAGCTCATGTAGCCCGTGGTAAGTGACCCTGGGCCTGTACACTCTTCTCCGTCTCCTCACTGTGGGTTGTCTGGCACCATCTGCATTGTCACCACCCTCAGCAAGTCGCCTATGTCTCCTTATGACAGCTATGGCAGCCCCTAGCATTTCTGCTCTGAGTTCAGCTTTTTCAGTTTTCACTTCTAATAGCTTACTCCTGTCTTGCAGTGTCTCTTGAGAGATACATCCTGCACTGCTGTTTGCAGAGGTTTAAGTGCTTGGCTACGCTACTATTCTGCCTGTGTAATTGCCTGCTTCTAATTGTTTTCACCTGCTAGCTCCAGCAGTATTCCCTGCTAGCTTCCTACTAATGCTGTTGCTTCCTTTTTCCTTTCTGTTTCCTCAGGGGGAGCAACGTGCATACCAGCAAAAACACGCTCACAGTGGCTTACATGCGCGCACACATGCTTACATGGTTCGGAATCTGCTTATCCGAGTTAAAACACGTGCACACCAGTGCAAACAGTCTTACAAGTCTGCCAACAGGCTCCCACATGCTCAGTCTGCCCTACACGAGCGCACACTAGCGCAAACAGTCTTAAAAATCTACCAACACACTCCCACATGCTCAGTCTGCCTTACACGCGCGCACACCGTCCTACCCGCGCCTCATGGCGCGCACACTTGCGCATGCACGCCCAACAAGAAACTTTGGTGTAAGTAACAGTGTACACCTTCCATTTCTTGACTTTCCCATGCTTATTTTGTGGCACTCCTCTTTCCATGATCTGTGTCTGACATCTGTCATGTAACACTGACCTCCAATGAACTGCATTTCTTTCTACCATTCCCCCCTGTGATGTCACCTATCTCCTACTCTATTCCTCCCCCTTATGCATTCCTTACACTACTCAGACTGTGCTCATTTGCTATGTGACAGTGGGATTCAGTATCCTAACACTCATTTACATCAGATTGCCTACTAATGCTTAGTTACATGTCTTAGACTCAGCTCCCCCCCTTAGCAACCACTAAACGGTGGCCATGTTGTTTTTGGTCTGCTGGTCCCTGCATTGTAAATCCATGTATTGCATAAAACCCACATTTGTGGGTTTATAACATTCATTTTTATGTTTTATATAGCGCAGCCCATTTGCGCGGGGCTGCACTGCGTTTAAACACCAGCGATCACCGAAAAAAAATAAAATATTTATTTCTCATATTTCCATCAGGGTACCTTGCCAATGGCCACATATTTGGCCATTGGCATGCTGCCTGACACATATGTACCCTTTATTTGGAGCTGACATGGCTTCATTGTGATTTTTGCAGAAACGTACTCAGTTGTCAACTGAGTACATTTCTGCAGCTAAAACGGCTCTTACACGGGCTGCTTTCTGTTTCGTGGATCGCTACTCTACCTCATTTGCATGCCTTTCGGCTGCAAGTGAGGTATTTAGCATATCCATGCCCAGTCCGTGTAAGAGACGTTTTAGCTGGTCTCTTACATGGAGTTTTGGGCTGTTCCTGGATCGCGAGGCTTGCATGGAGTCTTACACGTCTCTTACACTCCGTGCAAGCCTTCGTGAATCCTGCCCAAAGAGAGTAATAAAATCTTTATTCTTTACTGAGATGCTTTGTAAATATTCTTCTTGCTATTTTTCCAGTGGGTAATCTAAGGGTGTACTAAAATGAGCATACATAAAGCTTGTGTAAATGGTTGTCACCTATACAGCATTTAACTAATATGACAAACAATCCAACTTGCTCAAAAAACTGACCACTGCATTTCTGTCCTTTCTACATTTATACAATTGCAGCTATTCTCTAACTTTTCATTTTCTAATCTGACTACAAAATATTAGGTTGATTTGAGACATAGAAGTCATGTATTGATATTCTGGTGAATCTTTCTATTTTTTTTTTGGCAAAACTGAGGGGGGAATTTAATAAACCCTACATGGTCTTTTTTTTACCTTGAGGGCATTGTGGCACACTGCTTACATGAAAGTAAGCAGGTTTGTGATCCAGTAAGCACTGCTGAGCAGTGTGCATAAGTCCACTAACACAGGAAGGTTCATTGCATGCAAATCACCTCATAAAGAGATGCACCTCGTGCATATGAGGCAAGTAGAGCAATCCAGCAAACAGATAGGCAACCCTGCAGACCTCATGTTGGTATCTGAAGTGTACATGGAAAAATTCCATGTACAGAATTTCAGACAGACAACAGGGGCTGTAAAAATGCAGGCAGATAGACAGAAATGACATAACACATACAGATATGAGCAAATCTATTCACTGCGTGTCCAAAAATGCAAGGGAAATAGTTTAAAAATATTTTTAATTTTTTTATGATTTAGGTAAGTTTACACAAGGCTCCGCATGTTTTTATGAAAAAAAAAATAAGAGTGGAAAAACAAAATTTAATAGTATGTAACATAAATGTATTGTAGGACCCTGTGTGGAGTATCTGCAATTGTGGAACGGTGCTGTTGCTAATGAGGTGGGGTCTGGAACTATGTATTTTGCAGGATGTGTGCACGAATCCCTATGCAAATGAGGTGGGGTTACTCAATAGCACAAGTGGGTATCCGTGTCCACATATCCATTCCATGTAGGCACAGAACCATGTTGGTTTTCACAGAAGAGGTAGCTGACATCAAGAGGCAGTGTGAGAGGACTTGTAAGCTCATTAGTACTCAACTGCATCTGTTTGCATGGAGTGCTGCTGTGCTCTATGGGAAGGTGTGTACACAAGCTGCTAATCTTTATTTACCTTCGGGGTGCTTGTTTTGGCGTGTTTACACTGTCTGCATCCACGCTGAAAAATGACCTTTTAGACGGTGTGTACAGTGACTGCTGAGCTTTATTTACCTTTGTGGTGCTTGTTTCCGCATGTTTGAGTGGCATGCCACTGTGCTGAGTGTATCTAAAAGCCAATGTTAAATTAATTTCTGATGACCCCTCTTTCACTTAAACTAGGGCCATTAAATCTTCTTAATGATATATTTAGCATGTGGAATGCATCACAGGTAGCCAATCACATAGTCAGCTCCTACAGTAGAGCAATACACCCTACATTCTGATTTTTCACCCATACTCTGCACCATTAGAGTACAGACTTGGGAATTTTAACTGAAAGAATGCTAGGGGCTCCTACAGCTCTGCTACATATGTATGTGCTAGATGCTGAGGTCAGTGCTACTGCTGCTGCTGACTATAGGCCTAGACTTTGAAGGAGAAGAGTGTTCAGGCCCAGGGTAAACTTCCAGGAGCTACATGAGCTGGAGATTGTAGAGTGCTACAGGGTGCACAGGGACATACTACAAGAACTCACTGAGCTCTGCTGACCCCAACTCAGACACAGAGTCGACAGAGGGGAACCCATTCCAGTGGAAACAAAGGTATGTGCAGCTCTTAGGATACTAGCTACAGGTACCTTCCAAAGACCAACTTGGGACATGATGGGGGTCTCACAGGCATCAGTATCCAGGATACTCCACCAGTTCCTGGATGCCATGCTACCACATGCCAGTGAGCACATTTATTTTCCCCTCACCCCTGAGGTGAGGGCCAGTAATATGCAACACTTTTACCATGTAGCACACTACCCTGAGGTACTGGGTGCCATGGATTGGACTCATGTGCACATCAAGGCACCACCCAGTGAGGAGGGTAGAATCTACATCAACTACAAGGGGTACTACTCCATCAACTGCCAGGTTGTGTGCAATGCCCAGGACATTATCATAAATGTGTGTGCTGGCAGCCCTGGCAATTATCACGACTCCCATACTGGCACCAGATGTTTGCTAGGGTGAACATCCCACATGGCCATTTACAGGGGGATGCCAGCTATGCCCAGGAGCCATGGATAATGACATCTATCAGAAATGCACACACCCACCAATGAATGTCATAATGAGGCATACGCACAAACTAGGAACATCATAGAACACGTGTTTTGGCTGCTGAAATCACGGTTCCGGTGCCTTGATATATCTGGTGGAGCCCTGCAGTACTCTCCAGATACATGTGCACATATGTTCACAGTATGTGTCATGCTACACAATATGATCCTATGGAAACAGCTGCAGCAGGATCAGCAAAGGGAAGGGATGCATAGCCCCCAACCAGTGCCTAGGTCACCACAGCCACACTCACAAGAGGACTCTGAGGAGGACCCCCCCCTGATGATGTCCCTGTAGGGAGACATAGGGGTGCTCAGTACACCTTGGCATTGGTTAAGAGACAACTCATAGCACATTTTCTGATAACCTAGGGCCCTAGGGACTGACACCTTACTCCTACTCACATACATATATTAAAATAGCTTATGCCAGGCAATCCACACAACCTGTAACTATCCATGTATTGGCTGTGTACTGCTTGCATCACACAGAGTCAGTGCTGAACTACAGGTCTCTCAACTGCTGCATTCACAAGGTAAGTCTCTAAGCTACACACCAATTGTAAGAATTGCTATAATATAGCATATGTATGGATCTGCTGCTGCTATGCAAGAAAATACAATGGGCTAATTGGACAGATGTAACATCCACATGGGACTACAGATATCCAGTCCAATACTATGTGTTCCTTAATAGTCACTAGGCCTCATGGTTGGAATATTCACTACATCAGTCAAGGGAGATGTTAAATAGTGGGCTCATGTGATGTTTGGACAGCTGTCTACCCAAGCTGATGAGATGCTGTTGTTTCCCCACACCCAACACAGCAGTGCACCCATATAACTGCCTTAAAAGAAAATCACCTATGGCATATCAGTGGATCAGACAATCTCAGTGCTGTAACATAGATATCGCTCATACCATTGTATGTCTCTCCTCATGCAGGATAACAATGTACATATGTATGCTGTTGACTGAGTGATGAATAACTCCTCTCTGGTGATGTGAGTGGCACAGTGGACTAGGGAAGCTAGCATGGTTGATGGTGTTGATGGTTCTAGTCTGGAATTACTCAAATCTATTGCATGTGAGGTATTACTATGTTGGTGTTTTCACAGACTGTCATACCTCTTACTGCAAGACATCTGGACAAAGCCAGTAAGACTGGGGGGGTGGGGGTGGGCAAAGGCCCAAACATAGGGTCAGATTTCAAATATTGTCTCCATAAACCTAGAAAGTCAGTGGAAGTAAAGGTGTTGCATTATTACATATGTTCTGAAGGGTATAACATCTGAAACACAAATGTTGACTGTAAGTAGTATAATGCAGTGATGTCAATATTCAATACTTCACCGGAAGACTACAAAGGTATGAGGAACAGACCAAACATATGAGGCAAAACTCTGGGCAATCTGTGAAAATCAGGACATTTGAGAGGTATGCAGTAGGCAACATGTGTGTGAGTCAGGGGGGAGCATGTAAGATGGACCATGGAGAGGTACTGTGTGTGTCTGTAGGTGACCTGCATATGACAGTGATGTGTAGGGGTGTGCATGTACACAGTCAAGCTCAGTGCTAGCCCTACACGTGTGCATGTTGGACAGCTGTGGACCGTACATGGTAGAGTTGACAGTTCACTGTCTCTGCCAGGAGTTGCACTGGCACCTCCACGCTCAAGATCAGAAGTGGTGCTAGTACCTGATGGTGACTGCTGTCTGCTGTGACACACATCATGTGCAGGTTACACGTTGGGTTGCAGAACACAACAATCATTACTGTTGACAGGCAACTGTTGGTACTGGACACAGGATAAATGTAGCTACGTCATCTCCATCAGAAGCTTGGTGGCACTTATGAAGAGTAGCAGACCTTCACCTGGATTAGGTATGCATGAGTATGCTGAATGCCAGCATTGCCCTTGTTAGCCTGTTATACACATATGAACCTATGCAGCTATGCAGTTATAGTGTTGTACCTTGCTGACAACATATGTCCACTGTGCCAACATACCATCCTGTGGTGCTTTATTTCTGCTGTGTATCCACAGGTTATCCCAACAGACTCCTGTAACAGAAACATAAAGAGGCCTGTGACACACCTGTCATTGTGTAACTATGCAGCCAATTCAACAACATACAACATAAGGACCACATAAGTTACACAAATGTATGTAGCGTACACATAACAAATGCCAACATACAGTATCTCTGCTTGACCACTACAAGTGGCACAGTGAACCAACACTGCATTACACAAGTACATGTTAAGTAATATAGTCACCCTGTGCATCAGACACATAGCTGCATTTCTCTACATTAATGTCAAGGATGACAGGGATGTGATCATCACTTGCACAGGGTGTTGTGTGGGGATGCAAAAGGCCTAGACTGGCCCAAACAGTAGGCAACATGTGTGTGAGTCACGGCGGAGCATGTAAGATGGACCATGGAGAGGTACTGTGTGTGTGTTTGTAGGTGAACTGCATATGACAGTGATGTGTAGGTGTGTGCATGTACATAGTCAAGCTCAGTGCTAGTCCTACACATGTGCATGTTGGACAGCTGTGGACCGTACATGGTAGAGTTGACAGTTCACTGTCTCTGCCAGGAGTTGCACTGGCACCTCCACGCTCAAGTTCAGAAGTGGTGCTAGTACCTGATGGTGACTGCTGTCTGCTGGGACTCTGTCCCCCATGGGACCACCCAGGACCATGAGCTCATGGCTTGCTACATCATGGTGTGGACAGCACAGTCCGCTCTGTAGCCCTGGATGTACTGCGACTATGGGAGCATGAGTGTGCACAGCCACATGGACTCTCAGCAGATGGTGTTGCTGCCCTATGTCGATGGGTCTGACGCTCAATTCCAACTACATGCTCCAGCACAGACAATGTGTGGTCCAAAACAGACACTGTCTCAGTCCACCGTCTATCCACTGCATCAGTCAACTGATCCAGGATGTCCCAAATGCAGTGGAGGCTCTCACAGATGTCAGAATATGCAGCATTCATAACCCTAATCATACACTTGGCGTTCTATTCAGAACATGTCTGTGCCTCCATTATGGGCCAAAACATGCTCTGGGTGACCCATGATGTGACACCTGCAACAGGTAATAGTTGGACAACAGGCCTCCTACAAGCACCCCTGTCAATCTGCCTCTGTGGAACCTTGAGAGATCTCTAACTATGACCAGTATCTACACTCACTGGCGCAATAATTTCCACACTTTCCTGTTCAATGTCTCCACCCCCGACTGTACAATATCTGTGGCTTCTGGAGATGGGTTATGTGTGGACATACAGACTGTGTGCATTGACAATGGGGGCAGAACAGTGATGTCTATCTCTGGAACAGATTCAGCCCTCAACAGACTCCAACCCCCATGCTCACCAGCAATAATAATGAAAAACGTAGTACATTAATACCTGCACTATTGTGTATGAAAATCATCCAAGACTCCTGACCATGAAGACCCACAACTGCATTAGCAGTCAAACAATTTCTTTCACCACCTTTGTCTACAAAGCATTACCTCGGAACACAATTCAAATTCAACTCAGGATCTTTATAACCATCACTTGAAGTAAATCAAGTCAAACATGACCAGTAATATTTACCTTTTACTTAATGACACTATAATCGAAAAAACAACACATAAAACCCAATACAACTCTCTTCACAATTATAAGGAAAAACACATTTCACTGCCTAATGTATTTGCTTTCAACCTGTTGTATTTTAACTCATTCACTCTGGAGCAGCTCAGAAAATGCTGTCTGCTTACTTCCACCATAGGAACAACAGTGCAGCCTGAGCTTATTTTCAGATAATCCATTTGTAATACCATACAGAAAACAAATGTTCATAACTCCTAAACCATAAGAGCTAGACTAAAATTATAAATGCAAAAGTTGTTCAACAGACATTGATCTTTCCAACAGTGTAAATGTTGATAGTGTGTAATGCTGATATTATGCATATTTTTTACCTTTTTGGTAAAACAAATCACAATATCTTGGTGAATGCATCATGTAGACTGATACAATTTGTAATTGATTTGTTTGTATGAATGTTAGCTTTAAAATGATACCTTAACCATTACTGTGTGATGCTTCATTGCGGAGATATTCACAGAAATATGATTGATATTATATTTCTCATAATTGATAAACAAAGCATAATATCTCATCACCTGTAACAGACAGAGACTACTTATCAGCGTACAAATTGTGTGGCTCAATGTCGGCTTCAAAATGATACATAATTCGTGTCGTCACCATGCTCTCTTGCAAAGATATGGACATAAAAATGATAAATATGGCAAATGTATAATTTTCATAATCCTACAAAACTAAACAAACTGTAATATCTGTACATGTGTACAGCATACAAACACAGTTCCTTTACCATGTTGTAAGGAGTAATACTGTCTTCAAAATGAGGTATCACTTGGCACACTGACATGCTCCTTCTCAACGTTATTTACCAAAATATGAAAAAAAATCATAATTTCCATAACCTAAGTCCTAAACAAACTTTGATATCTGTACATGTGTACAGCATACAGACAATCTTTTACATTGTAGCTATTATTACTGTCTTCAAAATGAGGTATTACTTAGCACATTGACATGTTCCCTCTCAAAGTTATTTACCAAAATATGAAACACATTCATAATTTCCATAACGTAAGCCCTAAACAGACTGTGATATCTGTACATGTGTACAACACGTTGCACAGTTCTTTTACTATGTTGTAAGGAATAATTACTGCTTGCACTTTAGCAAAGTTGTTTTTGTGTTTAAATTACTTGTTTAACTGTTGTAAGCTACACACTCAAGTGAGATAGCCATTTCTGTGCATTTAAAGTGTTTTTTTATTGTATCTGCTTTATTTTCTGAAAAAAAAATACTTGTTTTCCCACCTTTCTAAGCTAGTTTAGTCCAGTTTTCAGGTTAGTGCTGAATTCAGGGCTGTGTTACAAGTTTCTGTGTTCGTCCATACCTTACTTGGATAGAAGGAAGTTTCTCTGTTCACTGTGAGAGAGGGAGCTTTGAGCAGCCTATCTGTCCCTGGAGGAATGATTTCAGTCCAGTAATTAGTAGTTTATTAGCCATTTTGGGCTAATTTTTATCTCTTTCATTTCCCTGCTATAAAACACGCATTTGCATGGTTTTGCATGCCAGGCAGCGCCGGTTAGCTAGGGTGTAACTATTCCCAGCTCCAAAAAGTCTACTCTTTAATTTTTCCATTGGAATTAGACAAACTTTCAACTTAAGCACTCAAATCATTCACTTCTCATCCCTGCAATTGCCCAAAACTCATAGCAAGCACTAATAAACCTTAGCACTAGACCCCCCTATACTTTAAAGAAGGACAAGGCTCTCTATTTGACCTTACCAGCCAATCAGTAAAACAGTTCACTGTACCTATCCAGGCATGTCAAAAGGAAAGTTGCAGGTGTACTCTCCAGTCCAACTGGTGAATCTGGGCATTTTAAAGCAATGTTACAATTGCCTCATGTACACAGACAATCCTCTCCTCTTTCCACCAAACACTAATACATGCGAGAGATGCAATTATACAGCCAAACTGGAGGATAAGCTCTCTCAACCCAAGACTGGACCAGGCAGTCAAGAGGAGAAGGGAATTACTTGCATCACACCACTAGTCTCACATAGACCTATGAAACCAACACTGGCAATAAACACACATACATACACAAAAACATACTCAGAGGCTCTAAATAAAAATCTGCAAAAGCAACAGAGACCTCCAAAGCAGACATCCAAGCAACCTCCACCTCCCAGCACAAACCATGAAACACATACTTTACAAAACCAGTATGCCACACAATCACAGCCCTTAAGGCAAAATAACATACCCAACACACTAGTAATAGGTGACTCTATAGTCAGACACACTGACGTCCCACTCACCAGGCTGAACAAGGAGAAGGTTACTGGTAGTTGCCTGTCGGGTGCCAGGATCTGCCACATAACACAAGCACTCAGGTCACTCCAGAACAAATTCAAATATGACTCTGTCATTGTCCATGTTGGTGTGAATGACCTGAGCCTTACCTCTCTGGACTACATGAAAAGAGACATGGAGGAGCTCTCTGATCACATAGCCCAGGCTGGTATGACCCTGACCCTGAGCAGCATCCTGCCTTCACCAAGAATGATACCACGGTATAGAGAAAAAAATATCAATTTCAACAACTGGCTAAGCTTCTGCTGTCATTCAAAGGGGATCCAGTGTCTGTCAGCCTGGGATGACATGCTCGACAAGCCAAGCTGCTTTGCTAAAGATGACTTACACCTGTCACCCTTAGGCTTTCGAATACTGGCCAAGGCTCTTGCCACACCCATAGTGCCTTTTTTAGGCAAAGCTCAAAAGACAAACCCACTGCTGTAAATAGCACAAGTAAGAAAAAACTGAGGGTAATGCTGCTCAATGCCAGAAGTCTGAACCTCAAAATGCATGCACTCGAGGCACTCCTCAGTATGGAGAAAATCGATATATGTGCAGTAACAGAAACCTGGTTTAAGGCTCCAGAGAGCACACCAGCACTACCAGGCTACAATTCATACCATACATTTCGGCCACAAAATCCGGACTGAAATACAAAAGGTGGGGGAGTATCCATATTCATCAAGGATACCCACACCTCCAGGTTAGTGGCAAAGCACAATGCTTCAGAGATCATCCATGTACAACTAACAATGGGCAATACTGCTATTCAAATTATAGCTTGCTACAGATCACCCACCATGTCCCAGGACCCCCACTCCGCATTCCTGGAAACACTGGTAAACAAAAAGGTCCTACCAAACACCCTGATATTGGGTGATTTCAATTATCCAAACATTAACTGGGAGAACTACTCAAGTACGAACTCCCTGGCCCAACATTACCTAGAATTTATAAACTCAAATGCCCTGGATCAACTGGTTAACACCCCCACCAGAGGTGACAACATACTGGACCTGGTCATCACCAACATGGGTGATCGGTGTTCCACACCGGAGGTCAACCCCTCGCTGGTTAGATCTGACTGTAAACTAATCGCTCTGGATATCCACATTCCGCCACCACCCCCGGTCAAAGAAACCACAGCGAAAAACCTTTTAAAAGCAAACTTCACGTTACTTAAGACCAAGGTGGGACATTTCAAAGCCCCCATGCTAAAGGATAACGCTGTCAAAGCTGCAAAATCCTTTACTAATGCACTCAACGGCACCTACAAGAATGCATGGATCGTGCTATCCCCAAAAAAAAAAAAAAAAACAAGACTCACTCCTCCAAGAAAAGGAAACCAGTCTGGTGGACCCCTGCAATAAACAAGCTATACAATAGAAGGAGGAAACTAGTACAGAAAAGGTTAAAATCCCTAGAAGGGAAGACTTCCCTGATCAGTATCAGCAAGAAACTATGTTCCCTCATAAAATCATCCAAGGCTAGCTTCAAAAGAAAAATTGCATGGACTCCAAAGATAACCACAGGGCATTTTTAGCTATGTCAAGAATCTAAGTGGCAATTCTCAGATCTGCTCGGAGTTAGTGCAGAATGGCACAAAATACACTGAACCGACCGATATCGCCAACATCCTGGCAGACAGGTTCAGTGCACACTTCACCCCCCTCTCACCCCCAAAAGGGCCCATAACTATACCAGAAGAATGTAGTGGCCCTGAAATCACAGACACTCAGGTTAAAACAGCCCTTTCCAAAGCCAAAAACACAGCATCAGTGGGACTGGAGGGTGTCCCAGGCTGCGTCCTACATGAGCTCAAAGATGAGTTAACCCCTCACCTAAACACACTGTTTAAACTCAGCCTCTCCACAGGCTACATGCCCACAGAGTGGCACACAGCAACTGTTATTCTGCTCCACAAAAGTGGAGTCACAATAGACCCCGGGAACCATTGCCCTATAAGCCTGACTAGCTTGGTCTGCAAAGCTATGGAGCGCATCATCATGGATCTCATTAGCAGAGACATTGGAAACCTCCAAACACTGGACCGAACCCAGTTCGGCTTTGTTAAGGGCAGATCATGCCTCCTAAACCTGGTGGACTTCTTTGAGACAGCTAACAAGGCTATAGACGAGGGAAAGGTGGTCCACACAGCCTACCTAGACCTTGCAAAGGCCTCTGACACTATTCCCTACTCAGGTATTATAGACAAGCTCACCAGCCTGAACATAAACCCCTACATCACGAGATTGGTTGCCAACTGGCTCATGGACAGAACCCACATGGTAAGAGTTGCAGGAGCTAGGTCTGACTCTAAACCTGTTACAAGTTGCATTCCCCGGGGCTCAGTCCTAGGACCCCTCCTGTTTGGCATATACTTCTCAGAAGTGCAGGCAAGCAAAGGAGGACTATGGCTCACCAGGTTCGTAGATGACTGCAAACTAGGGGCTATAATTGACTCTCCGGCTGACACAGACATCCTCCAAAAGGGTCTCGCTGAGACAGATACCTGGTGTCAAAACCATGGTCTCAAGCTAAATGCCAAAAAGTGCATAGTCATCCCCTTTGGAAAAAAAGTACCCACAATCTACCACATAGGTGGTAGCCCCCTAAATATGAAAGATGTAATAAGGGATCTGGAGACTCAAGTAGATAGTAAACTCTCCCTTGATAATCACATTGCCAAAGTGGTTAGAAAATCCTTCTATGTGGCCCACCTAATCACAAAAAAGTTTGCATCCAGATTCAAAGCAGTCATTGGGCCCCTCTGTGCATCACTCATCAGACCCATCATAGAGTACAATGCCCCATTTGGGATGTACCTTACAAGACACCTGCAACAACTGGAAAGACCACAGAAGTTCCTCACCAAGAAGATCACTGGCCTCAAGCAGATGCCCTATGCAGCTCGACTGAAGAAACTCCAGCTGTACTCGCTTGCATACCGCCTACTCAGAGGTGATCTCTGCCTAACATACAAGGCCATGTCCAACCCAGAACTGATGGACATGCTCCACCTAAAGAAAACCATATCCCCTCGAGCCACACGCTCCGGGGATCTAAACCTCACCACAACAATAAATAGGAAATGCTGGAGGGATAGATTCCTGTCCCAGAGACTTCCCATGCTATGGAACAAGATTCCAATCTACATTAGGCAGAGCTCCTCACTAACCCTCTTCAAGAGAAACCTTGACAAGTGGATGGGAAACAGAAAGTTTACCCCAGGGATCACTTCAATGGCTTTGCTGGACAGAGGCACAGGGAACTAATCTAAGGGGGCGGCGAAAGCAAACACATTCCGGCTAGGCTTATAAATGCCTTTGGGCAGATAGCCTAGTACCTACCTATGAACCTATACTGTCTTTCAAATGAGGTATTACTTAACACATTGACATCTTTTCCTAGCAAAGTTATTCAGTAAACTATGCAAAAGTTATCATAATTTTCATAACATTAGTCCCAAAACAATGTGATATTTGTACATGTGTAAAACGTACAGACAAAGTTCTTTGATCATGTTGTAAGGAGTAATACTGTCTTCAAATTGAGGTCATACTTAGCATGTTGGCATCTTCCCCAGCAAAGTTATTTACCAAATTTTCATAACCTAAGACTGAAACAAACTGATATATGTACATGTGTACATCATACAGATACAGTTCATTATTATGTTGTAAGTGCTAATGCTGCCTTCAAAATGAGGTCTTACTGAGCATGTTGACATGTTCCCTAGCAAAGTTATTTACCAAAATTTGAAAAAATATCATACATTTCATAACCTGTCATAAACGGTGATATATGTATATGTGTATAGCATACAGATACAGTTTTTTTACCATTTTATAAATGCTAATACTGTCTTACTCAGCATGTTGGCATGCTCTGTACCACAGTTATTTCCCAAAATATGAAAATAAAATACAATAATATTCATAACCTCAGTCAAACTGTGATAGCTGTACATGTGTACGGCATACAGACAAAGTTCTTTGATCATGTTGTAAGGAGTTATACTGTCTTCAAATTGAGGTCATACTTAGCATGTTGTCATCTTCCCTAGCAAAGTTATTTACCACAATATGAAAAAAAATCATAATTTTCATAACCTAAGTCTGAAACAAACTGATATATGTACATGTGTACATCATACAGATACAGTTCATTATTATGTTGTAAGTGCTATACTGCCTTCAAAATGAGGTCTTACTCAGCATGTTGAAATGTTCTGTAGCAATTTACCAAAATATGAAACACGTATAATAAATCTCATAACCTAAGTAAAAAAAAAAGCTATATGTACATGTGTACAGCATAGAGATGCCTTCATCTGCATCTTACAATAGACACAATGGTAAAAATGAAAGAAACTGAATGAGAGAAAGAAACTGGGGCGGAACTTATGCATGACTCGACATTGGCAGAAACCAAAATCTGGCATGTGCCTTCATCAATGTGATAACTTTTAGTAATGTGAATAACAATGGCAGCTGATGGAGGTTTAACCTGACAGGTGATAATGACCCAGTGTTATACTGTAACTTTACATATTTGAAATGAATAATGTTGTAATGACTTTCATTACATTATTGTAAAGTCCTGCATGCTCAGACAAAGGTGATAATTGCTGCACGTCAAACCTGTTGAGTAGACATTCATTACATTCCTGGTGCAGGTGTAATGCAAGACGGAGTCGTCATCATCTGTTAGGGAAAGACCAGAGTAATTCTGTAAAAGTAGTATATCAGTTATACATTACTGAGCCCTTCCTCTCACCTAAACTGTACACTCAAACACAAAAAGATAGAAATACTGCCCTACATACTGAGTTGCCAGAACTAGGTAAAAGCAGTAATACAATTTATATAACATTCATATCACTGAGCCCATCCTGTCACCTAAACTGGCCAAAAGTTTTGTTTGACCCATAACAGAATTACTGTAAAAATAGTAACATTTATCTCACTCAGTCATTTCTGGGATTAGAATCAGGTAATTGTACAGCATATCTGGTTGAGCAATGCCAGGGATATTGTAAAAGCAGTAAAAACATTTAAATCCTTGAGCCATCCCTTTCACATGAAATGTACACACAAACAGAGCAAGAAGTATTGCCCAAAGTATATGGTTGATCATGGCCAGCATTAATGCAAAATTTGCCCTCATCTGAACCGTCCATACAAATAAAGCCAACCCCCCCCCCTGCCCTCCCAAAAAAATGGTTTTAGCTACATTTTTATGATATACACAAATAACAGTAAGTATAATTTTCAAAACTTGATCATTCACATTAATATCTTTCCTTGATGCATATGTTTGTAAATCAGTTGAATACACAGACTTTTATGTAAAATATTAAATAGAGCATCATAACTATAATAAACAATACTTTTAGTCATAATTCAAACTTTTCACAGTTATAATTTCTATAGTCTCTATAAAGGAGAAGTTGAGTTCAGTACGAGTCAGGATGTCCACACACCCTACAACAGTAAAGCAGTATGGCAGGAATATGACAGATGACACAATCCTTTCTACTGCCTACTTTCTACTGTCTCTCAGCTGTTAGCTGTCCTACTCAAAAGGGTCAGGTGGCAATCACAGTGCAGAAATAATCAGGGGTATTTTTAAAATATTAGTATTAATTTAACCTCAGGAATTGACAGAATATGAGAATGTGAATTAATATACATTTTCTGAAATAAAAGAAGTCTACACATCTAATTATTTGCATTATTTATTAAGCAAAATTATGCAGCACATTTTTTCCCCAAAAGTTACTAGTTTTATGAATGATTAAGGAGGGCAGAGCAAAAATTTGATTTAAAATTAGGGACAACTGAGAGGTATACCTTCCCCCGGACAAATTGTTCAAATCATACACTCGCAGTGCAAAAACATGCACATAGCAATCCCTACTTGCTGCGTGGTATACAGCAAGGATATTGCATTTCACTCCTACCAGTCACAGAAACACTACAATAATGGGGCCACCCACATTTCCAGTTTCAGATTACTGAATCCACACGATGGAAAACAAAACCGAATCCTTTCTTACACTACGTCATTTCAGCACTGACTCTGGTTCAAGTCTGTAGCCAGTGGAGTTATGATCTTGTATATGTCAAGTACTGACTGAGTGACTGTTATGGCTGCCTCCTGTCAGTGTGCACTAACCATGCATAAGTTACCAATCTTTCGAATAATCACACATTTTCATTGTATTTCTGTAAATAAGTCTAGGGCATTTCATCGGCATGTTTTTGCCAGAGAATTTCACCAATGTGTTCAGTATAGCACATGGAACAGTAATGTGGTTCAGAAGAAAAGTGCCGTGGACTTGGGGAGAAAGTAAGGAATCATTCACCTTACAATTAGTAAAATATTCACAGGGATAACCTATGGTTTGAAGTCAAAAGTATTGGTTCTCGTTGCTGTAATTACTATAAAAACGAAAGCCAATGTAAAAAAAAAAATTAAGATACTGCTGATAGAGAAAATTGTTAGATAATTTTGTAATTTATCAGGACAGGTGAAAAGTTTAATGCAGTGTTAAGAATGATTGACAGGTGTGCCTTGTACCGAAATGCAGCATTATACCTGTTAAACTGTGGGGTTAAATCCAGCACATGAAGCTCTCTCTAAAACACTAAGACAATCTAAAAGTGAAGAAAAATAGTTTCATTGACCTTTAAAATGGCATTTTTATATTCGGTGATGTAATGTTATTTAAACTGTTAGTCTCATTACTTGTGATTGTTTCCCTCCTCAGATTAGAAGCAGTGCTTTATTTGCCAGTCCTGCTTAAATGCATTTTTAATGGTATGTTAATATTGTAAAGTAAAATAGCTGAGGGGGAGTTTGAGTTAAGATTTAAATTTTTTGTGTTTTAGAGATTCAATGAGAGTCATTCCATACTCTTTTCAAGATCAGTGATACCTTTTACCATTTTAATAGGTGCACATAAGTGGGGCGAAGGCATGCTCATAACAGTGAAACAACGAACAGAAAAACGGTCACTGAAAAGTCTAAGCAGTGGAGTTACATTGCCTTTGTAAACTTATTTGCTCTGCTAGACGCACTCGGCTGTAAGATGCAAGGATAGTCAGCATCTCAGGGA
Organism: Protopterus annectens; assembly: GCF_019279795.1. Classification (NCBI taxonomy): domain Eukaryota; kingdom Metazoa; phylum Chordata; order Ceratodontiformes; family Protopteridae; genus Protopterus; species Protopterus annectens. The sequence goes on along the minus strand of NC_056731.1, from coordinate 570,017,602 downwards.
GTGCTTGGATGTAAGATACATGCGCCCTGTGATGGTATTCGGCCGGGGTTAATGAGTTAAAAGGCATTTTAGATTCCTTGCCTCATTTAAACCAAGAGACTTAACTGCTTTTAGCTGTAACTGTCAAAATGTATCTGTTTGTTGAACTACAGTCTTGTGACTACCCCTTCTCAAAACCTTAAGTACATCTTTCAGACTAGCATTAAAAAACATCCTACACTGTCTACACACATAACTACGTGTACATAGGGCATTATTCTGGCCCTTAACTGTACTATACTATAATTGTTCCATAACAAAACAAGTGTCATACTTACCAGGGGCAGGACCATGGCCTTGGGCAATACCTGACAGACCTGTGAAAAGTTGAGGGTGGGGTAATGTCAGTACCACTGCATGTTGCAGCACAAGGTTATACATCCATACATCTCACATTTATAGAAGCGACTCTATTACTTGCATTGGTCCCAATCTGCACATGAGTGTATACCTGAGGTTACACACCCCAAAAAACAAAGACCTGCACACTACATTAATGTATCTGCAGCCTGGCATACTGACTGCTAGGGTCAATATTAGAACCATGAAAAGTCAGTTCACCAAACTGTATCTTACATTGAAAATGCCATTCAACAAACTGTTATAGTGAGATTGCAGTACAGTGAAGATCAAAAAATGTGCCCTTCCTCGCTGTAGTGCGATCTCGGAGTTGGTATATATATAATTAGCAGAGGGTGTGAGGGGCAAGTTCGACGAATGGCATTTTTGATGTAAAAGCCGTTCGCTGAACTGAATTTTCATGGTTCTAATATAGACCCAGCTGCTACAGTATTACAGTGCTGCTCACAGTAAGCTTACCTACATGCTCCTCACCTGTGGAAACTGTGGCACCCACTTCCATGATTTACAGTGTGATGGATGCTGTAAAAATAGTAACAGCTCTTGCTTGTGCCTAGGTACACCAGGAATTCCTCAGTGGCCGAGAGTTGTTGTTCCATTGCAGGTTCTGCACTGGTGACAGCACAATCCCTGGCTCTATCTGCTGCCAGTCAATGTGCAACATTAATCATATTGGTTGCCCAGTGTAGAACCTGCAGCCTGCTGTTCCCTATTATATCTCCCCGTGGATGACAGAATGTCATGATGCTGCTTTAGCTCTTGCAAGATTATCTCAGTCTCTGCATCCGAGAAGGGTGGATATTACTTGTGGTGCATTATTCCTAAAAGACAACACAAGGGGAATACATTACAAGAGCAGATATACAGATACAGCAAGGGAAAAATGGCTGGCACTATCCACTGCTTGCTCACACATGGCATAACCCACAGTGTGACAACATACATGTGTGGATACAACAGAGACAGTACCATTACAGTGGTATTCCCTATGTGCCATGACATACACTCAACACTCCAGTCCACTGTGCTGTGTCCCCTAAGGCCAACTACACAATAAAATGTTGTGGAAGCAGTTCCAGACAAATAGCAGTGTGCTATAACAAACAAATTTATAGGGACAGTCTAACACCAGTGTGCCACACTGACAAAAGACAGTGCCACTCTGATGTATTGTACATCCCCTGTAGGTGTAAGTCAGCAGAGTATCACTAAAATGTCAATACCACAGGTCTATGACTGGCTTACTGCTGTAATCCCTATTCCCAATTCTGCTATCCTCCCATCTGAATCTTGTTATACACAAAAACCAGCTACATACCTGCTAGAGTGCAGTACTCTTCTGTTGAACTGTGTGTCTGGTAAAGTTTCAAAAAGGTGTGCTCTGTATGAGTAAGTTCTCATACAGAATGGTTCCCCATAGTCAGCTGCCTGCCTTTTAAACATGCTGCCTATCAGCAGGTAAGTACTCTAAACCAATCTGTGGTTCTGAAATGCTGACTGCAGCCAATGCAGCTGAATTGCACTATCATTAGCCAATGACATGCAAGCACTGTGCAATATATAAGGCCTTCATGTAAACCTGGGGACCTTTCTTAGCTGTTGAGCTGGACTCTACTGGGGTGAGGAGACTACATTGTCATGGAGGGTAGGTCTGTATCAGAAACCTTTACATAGAACTGTGTGAACCACAGGCTGCAGCTGCTGCTGCAGGTAGTAGACAAACGAAGAAAGTGTGGACACTTTGGAGGACAACAAGCTGTGGGTGTATCTGTGGTCAGCTGTGTCAGCCCTGTTGCTGAAGCAGTGCCAGGGTGATAGTACCCTTTTCACTCCAATTAAGGCATGTGTTTAAGGTGCGAATGTTAGGCAGCTGTGTCAATAATAAGAGTACTAGGCGACATATGTACTGCTATATGGATATGTGAAATGTGTCCCTACCTACAGGTCTCTACTTCATGCACTGAAAAGTGGCTATTAAATTTGCAATGCTTTGTGTAGATAAAGAGTTTATTAATGATCCAGTAATTGCTGTCATCACAGTAATGTAACTGAAATGCAGCACAACACTTGATTTGAATCCAGGACTGTCTATGGCAAAATGCACAGTATGCAAGTCATTTAACAGACTGAGTTACTGAGTCACTGCTACAGCAGGTGTACTTGCAAGACATATGTGCATACATGCAGGTTGTGACAAACATTGTCTACATCCAGCGGTATGTGCATGGCTTTATATAGGTTCATAGGTTCATAGGGTGGTACTAGGCTATCAGCCCTAGGGCCTATACAAGCCTAGCCATAACAATTCCCTGGCTATTTCTTCCCACAGTATTTACTTCTCTGGAACCCTGTCTAGGAGGGAAACTGATGTGATCCCAGGGTGAATTTCCTATCTCCCATCCAATCATCAAGGTTCCTTTTGAATAGGGCCAAATAGGCGCTTTGCTTGACGTGTATGGGCAGTCTATTCCAGAGTCTGGGGAGTCTCTGGGTCAGGAACCTATCCCTCCAGCATGTTTTGTTCATGGTAATGACAAGGTTTAGATCCCTGGAGCATGTGTCTGTGAGGGATTGAGATTGCGTTAAGTGTAGCATGTCCAACAGCTCTGGGTTTGACATGGCCTTGTATGTTAAGCAGAGATTGCCTCTGAGTAGACGATATGGGACAGAGAATAGGTGGAGTTTTTTTAGATGGCCAGCATAGGGCATCTGCTTTAGGCCTGTGATTCTTTTAGTGAGGCATTTCTGCGGCCTTTCCAGTTGTTGCAGATGTCTTGAGAGGTACATACCAAATGGGGCATTGTATTCTATAATGAGTCTAAGGAGGGATGAGTACAGTGGGACAATGACCTCCTATTTTCTGGATGAAAAGCCCTTAGTGATGAGGTGTGCCACATAGAAGGATTTCCTGACTGTTGTGGTGATGTGGTTATCGAAGGTGAGACCACTGTCCACCTGTGTCCCTAAGTCTCTTATCACACTTCCTGTGTTTAGTGTACTGGCACCTATGTGGTAATTCATGCACACATGTTTTTTCCAAAAGGGGCTAACTATACATTTCTTGGCATTGAGCTTGAGCCCATGCCTCTGGCACCAAGCATCTGTTTTTGTAAGGCCCTTTTGTAGAGTATCGACATCATTTGGGGATTCAATAATGGCTCCCAGTTTGCAGTCATCTGTGAACTTTGTTAGCCAGAGTCCCTTAGTGTTGGCCTGTATGTCAGAGAAGTAGATGCCAAACAAAAGTGGTCCCAGGACTGAACTCTGAGGTACTCCACTTGTCACTTGTCTGGAGCTGGATTTGGAGTTGGCTACTTTTACAGTGTGGGTTCTGTCAGTAATCCAGTTGGCAACCCATCAAGTGACATAGGGATTACTGCCCAACTTAATAAGTTTATCTATGATTCCAGAGTGGGAATGGTGTCGAAGGCCTTGGCAAGGTCCATATAGGCTGTGTGGACCACCTTACCCTTGTCCATGGCTCTAGAGACTGATTTGAAGAAGTCAATCAGGTTCAGGAGACAAGATCGGCCCTTCACGAACCCAAACTGTGTAAGATCCAGTGTTTGAAGGTTGCCAATGTCTTTGTTTATAAGTTCCATGATAATACATTCCATGACCTTGCAGATCAGGCTTGTCAGACTGATGTGGCGGTAGTTCCCGGAATCCAAGGTGGATCCCCCCTTGTGGAGTGGGATAACTGTAGTGGTGCATCACTCAGTGGGCATGAAGTCTGAGGTGAGGCTATGATTAAATATGACAGGTGAGGTGCCAGTTCATTTTATAGTTCATGTAGTACACAGCCTGGAATGTCGTCTGGTCCCATGGATGCTGTATTCTTAGCTTTGGAGAGTGCAGTTTTTACCTGTGTAGCCATTATTACCAGAATTTGGCAATCTTTCGGTACTGAGACGGGTCCTTTAGGAGGTGAGATGGTGGTGAAGTTTTCACTGAATCGATCTGCTAGGATATTGGCAATATCCTTGGGATCAGTATATTTAATACCATTCTGTTGTAGCTCAGAGCAGATCTGAGCATTGCCATTTAGATTCTTGACATAGCTATAAATGCCTTGTGGTTGTCTTTGGAATATTTGGCAATTTTATTTTCGTAACTAGCTTTGGAGGATTTTATGAGGGATCTCAGCTTCTTACTGAGGCTGGTAAGGGAAATTTTGCATCCTGGGATTTTCCTCTTTTCTACAACAGTTTCTTCCTTTTGTTGTAAAGTTTGTTTATGGCAAGGGACCACCAGTGTGGCTTCCTTTTTTTGGAGGAGACTGTCTTGGTTCTATTGGGGATGGCACGATTCATGCACGAGTGGCTGTGCTCGTACAGTTCCTTAGTGTAGGATTCAGCAGTCGAACTTTCAGTTGCCATCTGCATGGGTGTCATGAAGTTTGTCACTTCTGACTTGAGTAGCATAAAGTTGGCTTTGGAGAAGTTTTTTACGGAGGTTTCCATACTGGAGGGTGGGGGTGAGATGTGGATGTCAAGGGTGATTAGCTTATGGTCAGACCTGACCAACGAGGGGGTGACCATAGGTGTGGAGTATCGATTTCTCATGTTGGTAATGACCAGGTCTACGATATCAGAGCTCTTGGTGGGACTAAGGATTAGTTGATCCAGGGCGTTGGAATTTATGAGTTCCAAGAAGCATTGGGCAAAGGTCTTGGTACATGAGCAGTTTTCCCAGTTAATGGCAGGGTAGTTGTATTCACCCAGTATTAGGGTGTTTGGTTGTATCTTAATATTTTCTAGTATGTCTATAATGGTGTAGTGAGAATCTTGGGGCATAGTGGGGGATATGTAGCAAGCTACAATTTGGATTGCAGTCTTACCTAGTGTTAGTTGCACCAGGAGAATTTCAGATGCATTGTGTTCGGCAACTAGCCTGGTGTTGTGAATATCCTTGGTGAATATTGAAACTCCTCCACCTTTAGTGTTTCAGTCCTGGTTGGGTGGCCGAAAAGTGTGGTAAGAGTTATAGCCTGGTATTGCAGGGTTACTCTCTGGAGCCTTGAACCAGGTCTCAGTTACTGCACAGATATCAATGTTCTCCATTTTTAGGAGTGCCTCGAGAGAGTGTATTGTGATGTTTAGACTTCTAGCATTGAGTAGCATTATCTTCAGATTTTGCATGCTTGTACCTGTGACTGTGGAGGTTTTGTCCTTTGAATTTTGCCTAAAGAAGGTACTATAGGGGTGGCAAGAGCCTTAGCCAGTAACCTGAATCCCAGGGGTGACAGGTGCAGACCATCTCTGGCAAAGCATCATGGTCTGTCGATCATGTCATCCCAGGCAGACAGATACTGGATCCCCTTTGAATGACACCAGAAGCTTAGCCAATTGTTGAAGTCAATCATTTTGTACTTATACTGTAGTATCATTCTGGGCGAAGGCAGAATGCTACTCAGTGCTAGGGTCAAACCTGCCTGGGAGCCATGATCTGAGAGCTCTTCCATGTCTCTTTTCATGTAGTCCAGGGAGGCACATCTCAAGTCATTCACTCCAACATGGACAATGACCGAGTCATATTTGTACTTGTGGAGTGACTTGAGTGCATGCATTATGTGGTGGATCCTGGCACCTGACAGGCAGCTGACTGTAATTTTCTCCTTGTTCAGCCTGGTGAGTGGGACATCAATGTGCCTTACTATAGAATCACCTATGATTAAAGTGTTGGGTACATTGTCTTGCCTTAGGGGCTGTTGGGTGGCACACTGATGTTGTGAGCTATGTGACACTTTGGTCGTGATTGGTGTATGCATTTCAGCTTCGGAGGTCCTTGTTGCTTGGGCAGGTTAATGTTAAGGGCCTCCACATATGTAGGTTTAGTGTTGCTATGCATGGGTATTGGTGGTGTGGGTTTAGAAGGGCTATGTGTTGCTTGAGGTGTAGTGTGGGTATTAACCTTCTCCTCTTGACTGTCTAGCACAATCTTGGGTGGAGAGAGCTTTGCTTCCAGTTTGGCTATGTAAGTGCATCTCTCGCAGGTTGTAGTGTTGAGTGGTAGGAGGAGAGGGTCGTCTGCGTACATGAGGCAATTGCTGCATTGCCCCAGTATGCCCAGATTTGCCAGGTGGACAGGAGAAATCACTGGAAGCTGACCCTTGGACATGCCTGGCTTGGTGCTTTTTTTTTTGTAAAGTACAAGAGCTGTTTTCCCTTACCTTAGCAAGGTACTTTGCAATTATAGGCTGTTTAGTGCCTACAATTAATTTCTCCTTAATAACAAGGAGAGTTGAGTGCTTGTATCAGCTTAAGACTTCCCAGTGCTTTCAAGCAGGTTTTAAAGCAAGTGCTAGCCACAGGGATGCTTAAAGGCAAGATGAAAAAAAAATGGTTTATCATAAACACTGCAGTGTGCACTAGAGGAGTTAGATGTGAAAGTAGGTAACTTACGTTTTACCTGTCTAAAAAGTTATATTTTAGTGGAGAGTCACTATTTTTAAAACAGCAAGATAGACTGAAAGGGGGTAGTCACTTTTGTATTCTGGTACTATGTAATACAGTAGGATGGCCAATAAATTTAAATAGTTGAAGGGGAGTGATTTCACAAAATGATAATTTTGTGCTTACTCACACAAGCCAGTAAAAACAGAGAGGAAATGAGATATATGGTCAAATTAACATAAGGGGGAGGCAACTAGAAAAACAGTGGTATTTAAGAACACTACAGTAACTGGGTGGGATGGTGGGGAAAACAATTCTGCCTGACTCAGAAGAGACAGAGCTGTGGTCTCTTTTCATGTTTTAATATGCAGTTAAAAGTAGAATACAAGTAAAACAAAAGGCAAATAAAACAAATCGCATTATTCAAAATAGATAAAGGCAATAAAGTAATAGAACAAATAAAAAGCAAACTAAGCTTTCCCTCACAGCAAAGTGTAGCAGAGTCTGGGTGAGCCTTTCTAGTAAAGCTCTGAAATGTATTATTTTACCCCTTAAATAAAAGTTTAGTTCCTAGCTCCACCCCCTCAGTTCACAAATGATTAACCTTAACTGACCTGTTCTATTGACCTTTACTAATTTCTGCCAGACTTAGAAGAGACAGAGCTGCGGTCTCTTTTCAAGTTTTAATATGCAGTTAAAAGCAGAATACAAGTAAAACATAAAGTAAATAAAACAAATCACATTATTCAAAATAGAAAAAGGCAATAAAGTAATACAACAAATAAACAGCAAACTAACCTTTCCCTCACAGCAAAGTGTAGCAGAGTCTGGGTAAGCCTTTCTAGTAATGGATTTATTTCTGCACCAGAGTCCCAGTTGAACATGTATTTTGCCATGAATGACTTAGCACGTGACTTTCTACATGTTGCTGATAAATGAACACATTTAGCTCCTATCACAGGCCTCAGTTACATCCATTATGATGTGTTTGGCTATCTAGTAGTGTACTATTGCACCAGAATCCAAGGTACACTCTAATTTTTTTCCATTATTGTTTATTCCAATTTGCACTGTGTGGTGCAGCCCGCAGCTCTGCTGAAACACACCTAATGACTGTAATTAGAAATTACTATGTTTTGTTTAAACCACCTGTTTTAATCAAGAGTTGTGTGGTATGAGAGGTTAATGCAGTGTGCTGAAGGTGTGATGGGCTTGGGTTTGAAATATAGCAGAGGTGTTTATATGTGACTTACAATGTTAAACACATGTATACTCATTATAGCTCTATTTAGCTGAGCTAAGCAAAGCTGCACGACATGGCATGCTATGCAGATCTGCACTAAAAAAATATAAAGAAAAGAAAAAGGGGAGATAGGAAAGTGGTGAAATGGGGGCAAGCAGGGGAAAAAACATATTGAAAGGCAGGGAGTGATATGCAGAAAGGGTTTAGCACTAGCTATCCATTTCTTAAAGCAACAACTGTGGACTTTGACAGATTTTTACCCAAATTTGGATTTTCAAACCCCAGAGAAGGGGTGAGGACAACATAACTGTGTTGTCAAGACAATTGGACTGAATTGCATCCATCCAGTCGATGAGTGTGTGTAATGGAGAGGTATGTATGGGACAATATTTTTTTTCAGGGTAGGTGCCCATTTTTTTTAAGGTGAGAGTGTTGGGGAAGGGACACAGGTACATGTGGGAGAGGTAAGTTGGGTAGGTGAGGATGCATTTGCAAACAGACAAGATAAAAAAGACAGCAGACAGTGGTGGTGTGTGACACATGAGGGTGGTGAACAACTTTGACAGGGAGGGTGTTGTGGAATCTGAGTCCCATGTGCCTCCAGATGGCAGCAGCGTGACTCATGTCCCCAACCATGGGACCATTGGCACTGCTCCTTTACTGCCCCAAGGGTGGCTGTGCTGGAAGCTGGGCACCAGGAAGACCCTGTCCCACAAAGTCAGCTAGCATGTCCTCAATCTGGTGCAGGAGTCAGTCATAGTCACGGTGGACTATCCTGCACACCTGGACCAGTAGCTCATTACAGGTGAACACTCTCCCTCTGTGCTCCCAAAGGGGGACTGGGCCCTATCCCCTGGGGTGGTACTACCTGATGCCGTAGGTAGTTCAGGGGCAGCAGAGAGAGCACCACTGGTCTGGGTCCCAGATGTGCTGGGATCCGGTGCCATGACTGCTTGAGGCAAAGTAGGTGGATCAGCCAGAACCAGCCCACCTTGACGTGCTGTAGCACATGAGGTAAAGCAATATGTTACGGCTAGTAACAACCAAACCATTGTTAGTATTAACAGAATGCAATATCATATTAATCCAAATACATATTAATTTATATTATGTGCAAAACAAAATAATGTAAGATAACAGTCAGTATGGTAACAGCATGACAGTGTGAAGTAAACCATATGGCACAAAACAGTTTAGCAAAATATGTTAATATTGAATCATAATAAAACATAACAATAATCAATCACATTTTCCAAGATATAGTTAAACAAAATATGTTAACATTAAATAATAATAAAGCATAACAATAATCAACCACATATTCCAAAATATAGTTAAACAAAATATGTTAATATTAGACCATAATAAGACATTAAAATAATGAATAAATTAAGATAAGGGGTGAGGAGAGAGAGAAAAAACATTCCATTAGTGAGATTGCAAATGATATCCCTGACAATACTGGTCATACATACTTCTACAGGTGTATACTGACGTTTGTGATTACAGTGACTACAGTTCTCCTATAGCTGTTGTAGTATGTGCATACCTCTCAAGCTGATAGCATGAGACAATAAGGGGCAGGCACTAACAAATGCAAGTACAGAACTACTCAGCACGGTTTCACATAATGTGGACTTATATAACTACCAGGGTGTTCTGCAAATGGATTTGATAATACACTGCATTACAGGAAATAATTTATCTGGTAAACATGTGACAGATGGATTAGTCAGTTCTAACTGCATTATGAGAAATCATGACACTTGAGAGGCTTGTTTGTGTACAGTAATTAAACTAGACAGCTGTCACGGCTTAGATGGCAGATGTGGGAGTAGAACCCATTTGCTGTGAGTGCAGGGGTAGATCTGCAAATACTTTAATAATTGACTGCAACATCATAATACAGACATGCAAGAGATGCAGCCATACTGGAATTACACAGTTTTATTTCTGAATCAACAATGCTGATGCACATATTCTTGCTATTGAGTGTAACCTTCTGTGAGATCTAAATACAATATCTGCACATAATATGGCCTAACTCATCCACCACATTTTTGTGTTCTTAAGAAGAGAGAAATTGTGAGCATTACATGACTGATACTGAAAATGTAATTCTACATAGCACTGGATTCAAACCCAGAACTGTGTGTAGGAATATGTACCGTGTACAAGGAATTTAACAGACTGAGCTACTGAGGCACTGATAACTACATGGTGACTGATACTTGCCTGGAGACTACCTGGAAATATACTGTGAAGTGTGCAATACAAGTTACAGGACTTTCCTCTAGCATTCAGTACTGTTACAATGTTTTACTAGACTGCAATGCCAGAAAAATACACATGCATGGTATACAACCATACAGCGTATATTACTACAGCTTTATTTCACTTTCAACAATACTGGTAAGCACACATTATTGTTATTGGTTTGAAAGATCTGTGAAGTCCAGACACATAATATCTGGCCATGGAGTGGGCTACATCACCCATATACATTTGTTACCTGATGTCTGTGGAATACAGATCATTATGTGACCATAATGACAAGAAAGCCATGAATAGTACTATGAGTTAAGCAATACAGTTTGCATCCATTATATTTGAATTCTGCAGCTATTATAGTGTTATAGTTGACTGCAGCAACCTTACCTTACAGACTTAGTGCATACAGCTGTACTGCAAAGGTTATGACAAGACAATCCTGATGTACACCATTTTCCTTGATGTTATTGTATTGTTTCTTGATTTTATTGAACTACAGTTGTTCTTATTCATTTATTGCACTACTGCTCTAATTCCAGCTTTAGTGCACTACAGCTCTAATTCCAACTTTATTGCACTACAATCTTTACTGTATATACTTTTTCTTGCTTATTGCACTACAGTTGGCATAATACATCCATACTCACCACACTCATGGTGGAATCTGGCTAGGTGCCCGGCATGAGACTTGATATTGCGAGCCATCTCAGCTGCAGGTACTGGGAGAAAAGCACACCATTATGCATAACAGTTTTTCAGACATTCAGATTACATATTGATAAAATAGAGGAAAAAGTACTGACATACTTGTGGGGCATTCCCTGTCCTCACTTCTTGGAACCAGGTGTCCAAGGTTCACCTCTTTCATCTTTTCAGGTTGACATGGTGGTGACAACACTCCTCACCCATCCAGGGGATAGCAGTAACACTGATGAGTTCTCTGGCCAGCCAGTCTCATGCCTCTGCCTTACATTCTGAGCCCTGGAAACTGCCCTTCAGCAGCCTATCTCCTCCTGAATGCTCCACAGCTGCAACAGAAAGCACACACCTTCTCCAACACCACCAGCCATGTTGCTCTGCAACACCAAACAGTATGTGCTTCAACACAAATGATACCACCAAAGCCACAAAAAGTTTTTTTTTATTTCTCTAGCACCTCAGCTACAAACAGCTTTCAAGGAGTAAAATACACAAATTCAGCAATCCTTTATATAATACCAGCAGCTTCAATCAATAAACAATTAAACAATTAAACAATAAATTAAAAAACATCAATTAAATTTCAATTAAAACTTTTAAAGTGCCAGTATCCCACTTCATATAACACGTTTCCAAAACATTCAGTATTTAATCCCTTATGTGTTAATGTACCTTATTTTAAAATAAATTTTCTTTCCTTTTTTAAAAGATTATCCCCAGGATTCACGAAGCCTCCGTGTAAGAGTTATAACTCTTACACGGAGGCTGCAGTTAAACGGAGTGATGTCAGCATGCTCTGCATATTCATGAGAGCATGCTGAATCACACCTAAGTCTAACATGGTCCGTGTAAGACAATAGGGGGCGTGTCCGTAGGCTGAGCCCTGCAAGCGGACACGCCCCCAGAAGTGTAAAAGTGCCCAAAGTAAACACCCACAACAGAGTCCACGGAAATGTGAATAAACACAACACAACACATGCCCCCACAGACTATGAACATAAAATATATATAAATGAACATGTTATATATTTTTTTAAAATTGTAAAGATGTTTAACCGTGAGTGCGCTCGTTATGCTGGCATGCCCGTAGCGCAGCTACAGTTAGCAGTCAGTGGGAAAGCATATAAGAACTAAATATGCAAAATAAGCCAGGAAGCAATAGTGTAGCAGTAGAGATGTTGGCTGAAGAGCAGGCATTCATGGTTCAAGCCCCACTAACACCAATTTTTTTTTTTTCAAAATAAGCAGGAAACAAGTCCCTGACAAATATGTACACATAAAACCCCAATATATGTAAAATGTAATGAAATAGCCCATTTATATTGAAGACATGTGAGGTAACAAAAGAAGAAAAAATGCCAGATGTGCTCATAGCTGAGCTACAGTTTAACAGAGTGAGTGCATCTGCCCGTAGATGAGCAGTGGTTTAACTGGTGCAAAATGAGTGCCCGTAGCTGAGCAGTGGTCTAACACGCTAAATCTATGTGCCCCTAACTGAGCTGAGCGTAATATGCATGCCGATAGCCAAATGAGGCTTAAAGCAGCGTATCCCATTTGCGCGGAGCTGCGCACCGCGCAAACAAGCTAACCAACGGGCAACGTTGAGCAAGCCGTATCAAAACTGCCTTTACACAGACACACCCCTCAGCATGTCCAGACAGTCATGAAAAATAAAAAACAGTGGCCAGGTTCGAACCCAGGATACTATACACCCTAGTCAAGGTACAGAACCACTAAGCCATGACAGCAGTACCTGTAAATGCAATAATAGCTAATATATAGGAATGAATACAAACTAGAGCATGACAATGCAGGTTTACTGAAGTTGATACAATTCCAAAATGGCCAATCACAGATATGTGCGGGAAAAACTGACTATATAAGCCCCATAGGTGGGAATACACAGCATAAACGATTATAGAACTGACCTGCAGGCAGAATGACAGGAGTAGGAGAGGGTAGTTGCTTTTGAGCGCAGAGGTGGGGTGTAGAGGAGTCCAGGTACATGGTCTGGCTCCTAGTCCATCATCATGAGGCCCAACTCATGCAGGGCCAGGTCCTCTGGGGAGCATACAGGGCTGAGGCGTGGGACCGGTTGGCTCATGATCTCACCAGTGCCACAGGGATTCCAAGGACTGGTGAACAGGTCCGTCACCACCATGTGGACCTGAAGAGACGCAAGCAGGACCAACTGAACCTTTGGATCCAGGAGGCCTGGCAAACACCCAACGCCCCACTACTGAGTAAGTAACATTTAATTATGTATGTAAGAAATTAAACTAGCTGATATTATGGAGATGTGTATTCCAATATTACTTCATTTATATTACAGCTGCAGGTGTCCGTTCTGCGAACCGCAGAGCCTATGGCAATAGGCTGGTGCGGTTGCACCACCAGGCAGGTCAGTAATCCACTACCAGTAACTGTAAAGAAATATAAAAGTATGACAGTCAGCAAAAGAGTGCAGTGTAGTCAGTAAGGAATAGAATCTGCAAGTAACAGTGTGAAAGTATATGCAAGTATTGCTTGATTACAAAAGTGTGTTTCAGCCTGTAAGTTTAACCTAAACATGAAACTGTCCAACATATATTCTGAAATAAAAATGCCCTGCCTGTAAAAAAATAGTACACAACCTGCAGCAGGCTGAAAAGTATAGCTGCAGAAGAGGATGAAATCACATGTGTGAAATATATCCCTGTGGAAATACTGAAACATGACAGAAGTGAGACTGCTGGAAAGGATTGTAATAACTACTGGTAAAACATGTCAATAAAGCCTAGAAGTACCATCCTGAATAGTAAAATGAAAGCAAGTGAGAGAGTGTGAGAAAGTGTCATGAATCCAGCAATACAGTAGTAATAACCCTGAATAAAGTATACTGCAGTCAAGACAGAATGAAATGCATGTGAGATTCAAAACCAAACAGCAAAATCTGTTCAAAGTGTTGCTGCATCTGGAATGTGTATCCCAAAATCTGGATATGTTGCTCTCAGTCTGCAATATGCAGATAGGATGTTTGTCTGATATACCAAACATCCACACTTGTCTACAGCTATATAAAGCAAATGTAGCAGGATGATGTAGCTGAACAAAGCTAGATATGAATGTGTATGAAGAACCAGAAAATGTATATTGATGTTGCAGTAACAGTCCTATCACCAAGTTGAAATAGTTATCATATAGGAAACTGTAGTTAGAACAGTAGTGTGTATATAACTGTAGCTATTAGAAATGTACAGCATATGTATTGTTATTCGAAGGTGTTAATATTACTTTCTTCACCACACCCTATAACCACATATAACCCATTCCACGTGAAAATGGTATGTGCAATCACAATTAACACCCCTGGACGTGTGTCCTGTTGGGTCATATATATTTGCATGTCTGTTGATGCATGTGCCCTGTTCATACATCCACACCTGATGGCCTGTTGCCATCAATTAACCCTGCATGTTGTTGGACTGTGTATTTCTGTTCAAATTATGCATGTGTTATACACGCTGTTCAATGGTGTGAATATCTGGGTGTTTGGTTAATGGGAATACTAATGCATGCTGTTACAACTAATTGTGAATGGTATTATATATCACTAACCCAAACTGTCATGACATAATGCAAAACATAGTACGACAGGGAAGGCGGGTTCCAGCGGACCCACCTCTCCCACCTCATCTGGCGAGTGCACCTGGTACTAGTGCCAAGTCTGGACCCTCCTCTGGTGGCCCTGTGCCACCTGTGGGTGGAAGCGCTGCAGGGGATGGGGCTCGCCCCCACTCTGCAAGTGTGGCCGGAGAAGAACCACCACTTACCCTCCGTAGCGTCCGGACTGTGGTACGTAGGGAGATTCGGGACTCTGTTCTCAAGCCCCTACGCCAGCTCGAGGCACGGGTGGTGCAACTAATGGGCATGCCTGTTGCCCCGCCTAAACAGCCCCCAGCACAGCCCCATCCTGGGCAGTGAAGGAACAGTGGCAACTGCCTATGGGTGGGGATATCAGTTCCCCTGTTGCCATCTGTGGGCTCATGGGCTCTAGATATCCAAACCTCCGTCCCCATCAATTGTGTAACCCCCCCACACGTGTCATACACCGCCTCTGTATGTGTCTTGTTTGTCTTGTCTGTTTACCTACCCAACCTACCTCCCCAGCTGTACCGACTTCCTTCACCTGACATACCACTCTCACCTGGAAAAAAAAAAAAAGGGCACTCTGTACCCACAAAAAAATTACACCCCATACATAGCTGCCCATTCCGCACACATGTCTACTGGACATGGAACCTATCAATTACAATTGGCTGTACAACAAGTATTATTGTTGTCCTGACACCTCTCTCAGGGGTGGAAGGTTTCAAATGTCACACCAAATTACATACATATGCACAGCTGTTGCTGATGAAGAAATGGGCAGCTATGGGCCTTACCTACATCCTTCCTGCACATCCCAAGCTTGTTTCCCTACTGTCTTACCCTCTTTGTGACCCCTTTTTCACCACTTTCCTGTCTCCCAATTTTCTTTTCTTTCAAAGAAAATAGCGCGGGTGTGCGCAAGAGTAAGCACGTTTAAGCGGTTGTAAGCGGGTATGCGCTTGTGTGCGCGGAGCTAAACGCCAGTGCGCATGTGTGAGCTCCACGCAAACCAGCACTAACCCGGTTACAACTGCTTAAAAGTGCCTTAGTCACTTTGATTGACAGGTCTTGTAGTCAGTTCAGAAGCAAAATAAAATCCCACTATGAGTCCCGAACCCAGGAAACAGTAGTCTGCATGACTTGCCACTAAGCCATGACTCTTATACAAGAGCATTGTGCTAAAATAAATATATCATGTAATAGTAGGAATGAATGTAAAGGGAATATAGATGTGTAGTACACAAAGTATGCCATTTAGAATTACTATCAAAACTAGTGGATTTCCATAATAGTAGTGTGTGTACAGAAACAGCCATGCTAGTTGGAAACTAGTAGGTAATAATGTCACTATAGCACCTTGCAAGCCACACACATACTCACAGCAGGATAAGCACTGCCCATACCCCACAACCTCTTACAGGAACACATCTGGACCAAGTAATAAAATATGTGGAGCAAAGGCCCAAAACCAGGGACACATTACAAATAATGTTACAACAAACGCAGACAGTTCAGAGAGTAACAGGGTCAGCACTTTGTGGGATGTTTGGAAGGGTATGCAGTCTGAAACTTGAATGTTTGTCACAATATTCTGACTTGAGCCCAGAGTGACTTGCCAGAAAAAGGTGTGCATGAGATATTGACCAAAATATGAGGCAGAAATGTGGACAACCTGCAAATATCTGTACACATGACGGGTCTGACACCACCATATTTGAATAGTTAAGAGCCTAGACATAGCAACAGTGAATGACTTACAGGGATGCCCCACAGACCCCGTGTGAAATGTACAAACAGTAGGCAGAAAGGTGTAACACATGCAATGGTAACTATGGAGTCCTGAAAGTATTCATCACTTGCATGGCAGAAAAAAATGTAGTAATACATATGCTCATGCTAGCCCACAGTCACAACTGCAGCATACCAGACATTTTAATGGGTGTACCCCACTGATATGTACCATTCCATGAGGCACATAACAGATGAACCTGAAAGTCTCTGGGGACTGCTCAGCAGCATACTCAAATACCCTAATAGATGTCAAGGCCCACACCATGGCCAGACCACACTGCATGCTGTAACACCCTAGCAGATATAGCAAGCATTCCAAGGTGTGAATGTACATGGAAAATAGGAAAGCTACAGCAGCACACTACAGTCAAGACATCTTGCAGGCATACAAGTAGTGACTGTAAAGGGCAACTATTGAAGCCTTATCAACAAAGTGCAAGCAAAAGTGAAAGGAAAGCACACACACACACATTAACAGTAGTAGTAGTTGTAGGTGTCAGTGTACATACACAGTTAGTACAGGAAACTGGATAAATGAATGGAGGAATGTTAATCTACAACACACCTGGAAATATGAGAGAGATACCAACCTTTACACTCACAGAACATTGTCCACAGCATAACAGCATGGTCCCTGCCCTTAAAATCTGAAAGGGCTATGCCTATCTCACATACCTTTTTATAGCACTGTTCTGAAATTACCGTGAGAACTGCAATCAGTACACAACTGGCTGCATGCAATTAGCAAATGCTGGCTAACAATTGATGCAGAGGCCATCACATGGGCATATGCAGATACCTACAAAAGTATGCTGTACTCCCAGTCCACACATGCAATACTTTCATTACACCCTGAGAAGGACGTGAGAGACAGACAGAGAGAGAGAGAGAGAGAGAGAGAGAGAGAGAGAGAGACAGAGACAGAGAAAACTGCAATTAAGCAGACACAAACAAATTGTTCAGCAACAGCTACCTGAAAGCTGACAACTGGGAAGTGGAGCAGCAGGACAGAGAACCAGACAGCAACACAAGCAGCTGTGACAAACACAGGTAATGTAAAGTAATACTATAAAGGTCTACATACTGTGAACCCTCCATATGTGTCATTGGTCTGTATCCATATGCATATGAAGATGTGTAAAGGGCAGGGGACATACAGCAGCTATCAGTGAAGGCTGTACATACATTTGTATGTGAGAGCATCTATGTGCACATATCAATGTTGGTTGATTGTAGGTTGTAGTGCCATGTACAAAGTAGGTTTCACAGTTATGTATGTTTACAGTATGTTAGTGTGTGTAACCAGTATGGTAGACAAATATGTTGATATACCTGTCTAACATATGGGTACGTATGTATGTCAACATATGTATGTGTATGTATATATATATATATATATATATATATATATATATATATATATATATATATATGCATATATGTATACATACATAGAGAGAGAGATGTAGGAATACATAGACAGATGTAGACAGAATATTGTACAAACATATCTATGTAATGCACACATACAGATATAGATATATGTAGTTACATATACATAGACAGACTGATCTGACTATCTACAGGTATGACTGTATATGACGACCTGCAACACAGCCTGTCCCACCCCCTCTGTCATTCATACCCCCTCTGTGCCACCCCCTCCACATCTATAGCAATATATGTACATCAATATATATATGTGTATATGTATACGGACATATATATATATATATATATATATATATATATATATATATATATATATATAGAGAGAGAGAGAGAGAGATGTATATAAATTCTGAGTGAGGCACATGTGTACAGATGTATTGCAACAGGTGCCTGGTGACAAAGGCATGGAGTGAACACCAATGTCAAAACCGAAGTACCATACCACATTCCAGATCACCTACACCAGTAACCACCAGATATGTGATTGGCTGCCCACCACTGCATGTGTCAGGGGTGAACAGGGTCAAAAATATGTATAATAGTGGCCTCAATGATATTCACAGTGGCACACTATCCCTGGAATACCTGCACATGGTATGTGTCAGTGGACATGGTGTGTCAGCTATGGACATATAGGTCAGTGTACCTCTCCACACCACATAATGGATGCCATGGTATGGACCTCATATGACAGCTACAGATATGGAGAAGGACACAGTGACATGTACAACACTGTCACAATGCACTCAAACACATTACCAATGCACAGTGACTGACAACACCACAGAGTACACATATGCTACCCACATAGAGGTTACCACTCCCGGATTTACATATGTAAGTCACACCCATGACAGATGTCCAACAACCATAGTAACACCTCACACCATCCACAACCTAAATGTCTGCTGTGTGTCATCCGTGCCACTGCAATAGAGTGCACATGTGGAGGTAAGAGTTCCTACCCACAGATAAGACATACCCTGCAATAAACCACACAGTGTTAAGAAGCAAGACCCCCCATGAGTACATGTCACACATACCCCTGCTGAATGTTAGTCAGATAGGTAATATGCTACATGAGTCACTCTGTGTAACTGTGTGACAGCAGCAGGTATCATCACACCACATGTGTCACAATGGTCAGGGTAGCAGAACAGTACGCTGCTGTAGTCCCAGGGGCAATAGCATAGTGTATAGTATTGTATAGTAATGTAATGTATTGTGTTGTATTGTACTGGTATGTTGAGGTGCCTCTTTCGTGGAGTGGAACCACTGCTGCTGTGCGCCAGTGTACAGGTACATATCCTGTAGTCAGGCTAGTGTTACATAGCACTTCTATATGTGTGTTTAGCTCCTGTCAGAGTTTATGTAGCATGCAACTGGGGATACCATCAGGTCCCATTCATGTTGTGTATTCTGCTGTCCTGAGGGTGGCTCTCACCTGGACATCTGTGATGACAGGGAGGTTACAGTCAGCTGGGATAACTATGTCTTATTTTGGGGGAGAGGGCGGGGTGACACCTGCACTGAACCTGTCTGCCACAATGTTGTCAATATCTGTGGTGTCAGTGAAATATTTGTTGTTTTGTACTAACTATGGGCATAGAGGATGGATCCTGACCAGGTTGCTAACATAACTGAAGAAGGCCTTCTGGTTATCTGTAGTGTCCC
This sequence comes from Protopterus annectens, assembly GCF_019279795.1. Classification (NCBI taxonomy): domain Eukaryota; kingdom Metazoa; phylum Chordata; order Ceratodontiformes; family Protopteridae; genus Protopterus; species Protopterus annectens. Next base: position 569,998,048 of record NC_056731.1, on the reverse strand, counting down.
TCTTGATTTCCTTCTCAAAATTGCCCATGGATTTTGTATGATGGAAAATAGATCCTTACTAGTGCTGCTCAGAAATGCCCTCCCTTTATGGAATTATGCTCTGTCTTGCAGTAGCTTCCATCTTCTGTAATACAATCTGTCTATGGCTGGGGTCCACCAGACAGGATGCTGTCCCTTTGTGGAGAGTGTCTTGGTCATATATGGGATTGCATGATCCATGCATTCTCGGAGATGTCTGTAGAAAGAAATTGTGTAGGGGTCAGCATTGTGGGTTGTATCTGCCACTGGCCCAGTGGGCTGAAAGGATACCATGTCAATGTTACAAAGTGTAAAGTTTGTATCTGTAATGTTATGCACTATAGTCATTTGTGCTGGTGGTGGAGGTGGGATATGTATATCCAGGGCAATCAGTGTGTGGTCAGCTCACAGTAGTTGATGATGTAGGCCATACTGTACCTAGATACAAACCCCCAGAGTGAGGAGGTGGTCTTGACCTGAATCAGTGTTCTGACTGCTGGGTTTGGTAGTATGTCATATGGAGTGTGCCAGGTACTGTTGCACAGTTGCTGGCTGAGCACTGATACCTGGCCATCTACATGTGTATCCACCAATAGACAGACAGATGCTACATATGTGAGATATGTTGTATCATAACAGTCAAGTAGCATGTGTAGTATGTGTGCCAAATTCTGCTGACATATATTGCTGATACCAGGTTATTTTCTTTCTCAGGTACATGGCCCACCCGCGGAATCCCACCTACTCCACAGCTGAGGATGAGGAGATACACCAGAGCCTGGTGCGGGATTATGCAATACTCTTTTCCCACACCAGCCAGAATCAGCAGGAGAGGGCTGCACTGTGGCAAGACCTTGTCCATCGGGTAAATGACATAGGCACGCATAATAGGACATATGAGCAGGTACGACATCACTGCAGTGATTTAATCAGACATGTCCGTCAGCGTGCGTCAGATATCCACAGGCAACAGGTCGCCACAGGTGGTGGGTGGCTACACATCCCCCACTCACCAGACTGGAGGGACTACTCATGAGTGTAGTGGCTCCAGTCCGCCAGCAACAACAACAGCAGCAGACATGCATTATGATGGAGGCTGGAGCCATGCAGCAGCAAGACAGTAGCGTGCAGGTAATATGCCATATGTATAGTTGACTGTTGTGTACACTGGTAGTTAATGCATGTGTGAGGTGTGTCCTTGGTTTGTAGCTGTCACCATAGTATTTAATGTGCAAGTGTGATATCCACAATATTAGCAGCTGACCTGTGAAAGGCGACTGTTGTACTACTGACCTGTATCATACTCAGTAACAATGGCACAGTTGTGCCCACTGACATTAGTTTCTTCACGTCTGCAGGACCCTCTGGTATAACAGCAATGCAGCCTATCCATGCTGGTGAGTGTGTATTAACAATTCCTGTAATAGTGTTGATAGTAATAGTACTATTTGGCTCACTTAGTAGTGCTCTTTGTATGCATGTAGGTGTGTCTGTGTGTTGATATCACGCATACTGAGTAATGTACAATTGTGTGAAACTGTGTGCATGTGTGCATGTGTGCATGTGTGCACCTGTGCACCTGTGCACGTGTGCATCTGTGCATGTGTGCATGTGTGCATGTGTGCATGTGTGCACGTGTGCACCTGTGCATGTGTGTATGTGTGCATGTGTGCACACCTGTGCATGTGTGCATGTGTGCATGTGTGCACGTGTGCATGTGTGCACCTGTGCACCTGTGCACGTGTGCATGGGTGCATGTGTACACGTGTGCACGTGTGCGTGTGTGCACCTGTGTGCATGTGATGTGTGCATGTGTGCACGTGTGCACGAGTGCATGTGTGCATGTGTGCACCTGTGCATGTGTGCATGTGTGCACGTGTGCACGTGTGCATGTGTGCATGTGTGCACCTGTGCATGTGTGCATGTGTGCACCTGTGCATGTGTGCAACTGTGCATGTGTGCAACTGTGCATGTGTGCATGTGTGCACATGTGCATGTGTGCACCTGTGCATGTGTGCATGTGTGCATGTGTGCATCACTGGTAATGTGTAGACATTGTAAACTGTGTTTCCTGTTTCCCTCCCACAGGTTCTGTTGCTGCTCTGGTGTCATGTAGCAGGGAACCTGAATCAGGTGCCGTGGGTACTGATAATGATGACATCTGTGTAATGGCACAGGAAAGTATGCCAGGGTCCGCCATTGGTCAGCCGATTGACAGTACACAGCTGTCGACCCCATCAATGCGCACAGTAATCCTGCCAATACACCCTTTGTCACCAATGTCCCTAGGTGATGGACAGCATACAGTGGGCATTGACCAGGGTCATGTGGTATCTGCGGCACATGCCTCCCCACACAGCAGACATGGGCATGGCCCAGAGATGGTACCACACAGATAGATGTCCAGGGGTTCTCATGGGAGCATCCATGGGCGTACTGCCCCTGTCAGATGTGCCCACAGAGGTCTTACAACCTCAGCTATATTTCGGGCTGTCATGCAGGCACAGTCACATATGGAACGGTACACCAGACAGGGTCTGAGGGAGCTGACAGCATGTCGCACAGCCATGACTGACAGTATGCGTGACATTGTGGCTGCCATCCGTGATTTCACCGATGTCATAGACAGACATTGTGGGGACATATTAGACCAGTTCCACAACTACATGTCCATGAGCCAGGGCGATGGTGGGCGGTTGAGGCATCGATGTGGCTGTATGCCAGCAACAGCAGCAGCTGGCAGTCGTCACAGACGACAGCAGGGCCGCGGCCACCCCCGTAGTGCCAGCAGTAGCTCCAGCAATGCTGGGTCTGTGCTGTCATCAGACCGCCCCAGGAGACCACGTGCACGTGGCTCTGGCCAGGTCCAACAGGGATCTGTGTCCAGTCAACGAACACCTGCTTCTGATGACAGTACCCAGTCTGGGTTGGTACCGGATATGGTCCGTAGCACCCCTGCAAGGCACAGGTACCGTGAACGTGGCCAGAGACACTGATCTGTATGACCTGGCAGGTAAAGTCTGTGGCTGTCCACAAACACCAGTATGTGGCAGCCATGAGGTGGAACTGTGTGCATCCATACACACATGTGAATTGACAACACCTAGTGCTACTGCATACACACACACACACTGCATCAACATTGCCCCACCTTCTACTGCTGTCCCTCACCAACACACATACACATACATGTCAATTGGTGGTATCAGTGGCTGACTCAGGCATACCAAGTTCACACCCTGTGCATATGATGAAACTGTCCCACCTCCTGCAATCTGTAACAACTGTTCAGGTACAGGTTAACATGTTGCTGATGCACAGGGTGACCACATAGATGAGTAGTAATAGTATCATGTTGTTAACAGTACTGTGTGCTGAATTAATTGTGGGTATATCACAGCATGCCTGATGCAGTAAGTGTGAGATTGTCATGTCCTGTTGTCTACAACCATGGTAAGTACCATAGTGTATCATCTGCACATGTTGGTATACTGGTGGTAATGATGTCAACAGAAGGCTACATACATAGGTAGCACAGGGGATAAGGTAACGAATGTAGTAATACACAATGATGGACAAGTAAATTGCAAGTGGCATGCTGCCCACACTGGACTCTGCAGTGCAGATGTTTGAGGATTTTGATATGTGTGCAGTACTACACGACTGGTACAGGACACACAGGAGCACCCTAGCAGTGCATGCTCACATCTCATACCATGCTAGACAGCCCCAACACACATAACTAACTGTCACAGGAGGAAGAGTCCCCATATATGTCAGGGATACTGTGGTGGCAGGCCAGGTAGCATACATCCTACTAAGTATGGAACCACTGAGTGAAGGCTCAGTGTCTGTTATTTGACATGTGTATTACTGCAGGTATGAGCACATGGGTTTCCATCCAGTTATTGTACATCCTGACAGTACATGGTCTGTACACTTGTGTGCACTGAGACTGGACCCTAGCCATCTGACCCGTGTATTTCCATGTACATGTGCATAGTGCCTGCATATTTGCAGTGTTACCTACTGGAACTGGTACAGCTTGTTTGTTGTACAATGGACTACATGCAGCCCTGTTTACTGTAGCTTTGTTTGCATGCATGTTTGCTTGCAATTACCCTGGAATACTGATCACACCTGCAATGCATAGTTATAGAGCTTCTGTGGACTCCTAGTGCCATCTGCATAGCTTACTATATGTATGTCCATGTCCCACTTGACAGGATGTCACTGTTTGTCCTGTTCACATGTACATTGCCTGTGACACAGTGCATATGACTTACCTGGCATGTGTCCACGTGAGCAGTCATATATGCTACTGCTAACTAATCACAGGCACTACACCTTCACATATTCATCTTCTGTTGAACTACCTGCTTCGCTAGGGACGGCCTGCACCTGTCACCCCTGGGCTTTCAGATATTGGCAAAGGCTCTTGCTACCCCCATAGTGCCTATGTTAGGCAAGGCTCAAATGACAAACCCACCTTCATAGGTATCACAAGGGATAAGAAACTAAGAGTAATGCTACCCAACGCCAGAAGTCTAAACCTCCAGATGCATGCACCCAAAACACTCCTTGGCATGGAGAACATCGATATATGTGCAGTAACAGATGCCTGGTTCAGGGCTACTGAGAGCACACCAGCACTACCAGGTTTAACCTGGTTGATTTATTTGAAACAGTCACCAAGGCCATTGACGAGGGGAAGGTGATTCACACAGCCTACCTGGACCTTGCAAAAGCCTTCACAACAATACTCCACTTGGGCATTCCAGAGAAGCTCACCAGCTTAAATATAAGCCCCTATGTCACTAAATGGATTGTACAGTGGCTCAAGGACAGAACCCACATGGTTAGAATTGCTGGAGCCATGCCAGACTCCAAACCAGTTACGAGTTGTGTCCCACAAGGCTCAGTCCTGGGACCTCTCCTGTTTGGTATATATTTATTGGAGGTACAGGCCAACACGTATGGACTGTGGCTGACCAAATATGCAGATGACTGTGAACTGGCCACCATAATCGACTCTCCAGCCGACACAAGCATCTTCCAAAGGGACATCATAGAAACAGACAACTTGTGCCAGAGCCATGGCCTTCAGCTGAACAGTGTTTAGAAAGGGGACTGTGCATCCTGTAGTCTGTTCACCTAGTTGCCAAAAGGGACATTGTCCTCACACACACTAACCCCCCTCAGCCAATAACACACACTTGCCGGATTCAAACCCCTATCGGGCTATGTTACGATACGCGAGACGGACACATTAACAAAGTGTGCAATTCGTGTTACTGGAAGGTTTCCCTTCACTTGCTGTACTTATAGGGTGCTGACATAATCAGTGTTTAGAAAGGGAAATGTGCATCCTGTAGTATGTTCTCCTAGTTGCCAAAAGGGACATTTCTCTCACACACACACTAACCCCCCTCAGACAAACACACACACTTGCAGGATTCAAACCCCTACTTAACTATATTATGACACTTGAGACAGACGCATTAGCGGAGCGTGCTATTTGCATTATTGGGGATTTTCCTTCTCTTGCTTTACTTATAGGGTGCTGACATCATCAGTGTTTAGAAAGGGGAATGTGCATCCTGTAGTCTGTTCACCTAGTTGCCAAAAGGGACAATGTCCTCACACACACTAGCCCCCCTCAGCCAAAAACACACACTTGCCATTTGCAGGATTCAAACCTCTATCTGACTATGTTATGACACTTGAGACGGACACATTATCAGAGTGTGCTATTCGCATTATTGGGAGGTTTCCCTTCTCTTGCTGTACTTATAGGGTGCTGACATCATCAGTGTTTAGAAAGGGAAATGTGCATCCTGTAGTCTGTTCTCCTAGTTGCCAAAAGGGACATTTCCCTCACACTAACCCCCCTTCAGACAAACACACACACACTTGCAGGATTCAAACCCCTACCTAACTATATTATGACATTTGAGACAGATGCATTAGCAGAGCGCGCTATTCGCATTGCTGAGAGGTTTTTCTTCTCCTGCTATACTTATAGAGTGCTGACATCATCAGTGTTTAGAAAGGGGAATGTGCATCCTGTAGTCTGTTCTCCTAGTTGCCAAAAGGGACATTTCCCTCACACACACTAACCCCCTTTAGACAAACACACACACTTGTCATTCGCAGGATTCAAACCCCTACCTAACTACGTTATGACACTTGAGATGGACACATTAGCAGGGCGCGCTATTTGTATTACTGGGAGATTTTCCTTCTCCTGCTGTACTTATAGAGTGCTGACATCATCGGTGTTTATAAAGGGGAATGTGCATCTGTACTGTGTTTTCCCAATTGCCAAAAGGGACATTTCTCTCCCACAGACTTACGCACACACCAACCCCACTCACAAACACTGAGCATTTGCAGAATTCAAACCCCTACCTAACTATGTTATGACACTCGTGACGGACGCATTAGCAGAGCGCGCTATTCACATTACTGGGAAGTTTCTTTTCTCCTGCTGTACTTATAGGGTGCTGACATCATCGGTGTTTAGAAAGGGGAATGTGCATCCTGTGGGGAGGCAGACACCAAGCACACTCTGGCTTAGCTGTCATTCCCTAGGGCAAACAGCCTAGTGTTGACCTTTACACCCATATGTTTAATTGTCAAATGCACATTATTTGTTGCTGTTAGACTGTTTGCACATCTTTATTGCCATAGCATTCCCTGTTTGTATGAACAACTTGTGCATCTGTGGAAGATGAAGATGTTTGCATATGGGAGGGATCCACTATATCACGTATGTCTCTGTAGTCATTTAACTGTGTGCACTGGGCAGACTGCTGTAATGTGGTTGGTTCCTGGAATAACACATAAAAATACCAGATATGTGTGTCCAACTGCTAAACTGAGATTTGGCCTAAGTGTGTGAGCATGCCCAGTTCAGCCTTCCCATGGCATGTTGTCTGACATATGTCTCATTTATCAAAGTGTGTGAGCATGCCCAGTGTGAGCATTCCATATGTTGGACTCTGCAGCCCACCACATTTGTGGATGAGTGTGAACTTCAACAAATATCACCCGTTTATGGTTGTGTGTTGTGTGTCATGTTGTGTAGTTACTGTACAACTGCTTTGTGTGTGAACACAACAGGATTATACTGTGCCTGCAGTGTTTGCATGGGATACTTTGCATACAGTTGTCAACATCCTTTCACACTGACCTAACACTGTAGTACTGTATAGTGTACTGGTAGTACTTTGACTGTGGTGGACAGTATCCTGGGCTTTAGTGCTATCACTGCTTTACACTTCGATAGTGAGCACAACAGCCTGGTTAGGGGGCAGTTGTGTACATCTGACCATGTTGCATTCTGTTCAGATATGAACTACTTAAACCAGGCTTGTCCAACATTGGTAGTGTATTCCACAACATAGGTGTACATTTACAAACACTAGCGATGTGCCCTAGTCCATCTCTAATGCTAGTTGGAGAGTGTGTTTGTCCTTCAACACACATTGTAAGTGGAGTTTGCCATGACATATGTCATGGTTAGTATACTGTGCCTCTGTCTACCTGTGACATGACAGTGATACCCAGGATAAAGCTCCCATCTCCCATCCACTCATCAAGATTCCTATTGAGGAAGATTGATAAGTGACTCTATGGGCAGCCTGTACTGGGGGTTCACTCATGGGTGGGGGGGGCTTCTGTGTTATGGATCATGCAGTACAGCTTGTCCTATGTAAGTCAGTGCTGGGGTTCAGGTCTCTCATGTGCATAGCTCACTGCCATTCAGATTGTACAAGGTGCAGCATGTTTATTGATACCAGCAACACAGGCAACACATGGCATCTGTGCAAGCTCTTTGATACTCCTGGTGAGGTACTGTTGAGGACTTTACGGTTGATGGAGATGTCTGCTGAGGTACATCCCACAGGGGCTATTGTAGTCAATTGTACCACTGATGAAGGATGACTGCAGAGCCACAATGACCTCCCCTTATCTAGATCTGACAACCTTCATGATTAGGTGGGAATATGGTATGTTTCTGTAAACACTACAGCACATGTTTGTCCACTGCAGGATATCTATCACCTTGTGTCCCCAGGTCTCTCATTACATGTTAACTACATAATGGGTTAACACCTATGTGGTAATTGGTGGGCACTTACTGTATATCCACGGGGGTTGACTATACATGTTTCTGCAATTAGCTTGCTGACATGGCTATGGCCCAGTTGTCTGTTTCTATGTGGCCCTTTTGTGGGATGCTTGTGTCAGCTGGTGGATCATATGTGGTGAGCAGTTTGTAGTCCTCTGCAAACATGTTCAGACACAGTCCTTCCATGTTTGCCTGTACCTATGGGACATATATACCAGACGAGGGAGATCCCAGGACCAAGCCTTGTGGGATGCCAGTTATATCTGGTTTGTAGTCTGACATGGCTGCAGCATGTCTGACCATATCTGTTCTGTCCTTGGTCTGGTTTGCAACCCCTCTACTGACATAGGGGTTTATATTTAACATGGTGAGCTTATGTATAATGAACACATAGGGTATTGTATAGAAGCCTTTGCAAGGTCCAGCTACGATGTGTGGACCACATTGCCCTCATCAATGACCTTAATGACTGTTTCAATTGAGTCAAACATGTTTAGGGGCAGGATCTGCACTTAAGAAAGCCACACTGGGTAGGATCTGGTGTCAGTAGGTCCCCAATATCTTTATGTCTGTGGTACATGCTGATCCTTTCCATAGCTGTGCAGACCGAGCTTCTCAGGATTCTGGGGTAGTAGTTTTCAGTATCCATTCAGGCAACACCTTTGTTGAGAAGGACCACTGTTGTTGTACACCGCTCTTTGGGTACATATTCTGTGGTAAGGCTGACATTGAGCAGTAGTGTGGTTTGGCATTCCATTCATCTTGGAGTCCATGTTGCACTAAGCCCAGGACACCGTCTCATACCATTGCTGCTGTGTGTTTTGCTTTGTAGATGTTGGCTGTTACCTCAGCATCTGCAATGTCAGGGGGCCAGCAGTCTGCTGGGATAGATATTCTGCATTCGGGGAGGTTTGCACTGCACCTGTCAGGATGTATGTTGGCAATATGTGTGTGTGTTTGTGATATTTGTGTGATTCAGAGCATATCTGTGAATTCCCAACATGGTTCCTACCATCAGTTGTGAAAGCCTTGGGATTATCCTTAGTGTCCTGTACAATTTGTTACTTCATAGGTTCATAGGTTCATACTAGGCTATCCACCCTAGGGCATTTGTTAGCCTAGCCAGAGTGTGTGTGGCTTTTGCCACCTTGCTATGTGAATATTATGGCCATTTATGATTTGCTTTGCTGTGCCTCTGTCTGGACATGACACAGTGAAGACCCCCAGTGTAACTCTACAATCATCCATCCACTTGGCAAGATTCCTGTTGAAGAGTGTCAGTGAGGGGCTCTGCCTAACATGGAGTGGGATTCTGGTCCAGGGTGTGGGGAGACTCTGGATTATGTATCTGTCCCACCAGCACATCCTATTTCATTATTTGTTGAGGTTGACATCTCTCACTCTCACAGCTCTGACGGATTTGAGTTTTCTGGGGTGGAGCATGTCCATTACTCCTGTGTTGGGCATGGCCTTCTACAACAGGCATGCAATGCCTCTGTGTAGGCAGTATGTGACTGCATTCAGCTGGGGTGTCTACAGCCAGGCAGCATATGACATATATTTGAGACCCTTTATCCTCTTGGTGAGGTACCTTTGAGGTCTTTCTAACTGCTGCAGGTGTCAGGTAAGGTACATCCCATATGAGGCATTGTACTAGATTATGGGTGTGATTAGAGAACAGTATAGGGGCACAATGACCTCTGTTGATGTAGATGTGAATCCTTTCCTGATACGGTGTCAAATGTAGACAGTCTTCCTAGCCACATTGGCAATGTGGGTGTCAAATAACAGGTTACTGTCCACTTTTGTCCCTAGGTCCCTGGTTACTCCTTCCATACATAATGGTTTACCACCTATGTGGTAATTTGTGGTACCTTGTTTGGTATTTGGTGGGACAGTCATACTGTCCATTGTCTTCAGGACGGTTGGGTGGGGTTCCTGTGTGTGAGAGTGTGGTATGTAGCATGCTACAGACTGTACAGCAGTCTTGCCTACAGTTAGTTGCACATGGGTGGACTGCAATGCCTTGTGCATTGTCAGTTACCTGGACATATGGGTGTCTGTGCTGAATATGGATACTCACCCTCCTTTTATGTTTTGTTCCAGGTTTTGGGGCCATGACACATGATACGTGGTATAACCTGGTAGTGCTGGTGTGCTGTCAGGAGGCTTGCAGCAGGTTTCTGTCACTGCACAGACATCGATGTTCTCCATACTGGGGATGGCCTTGGGAGCATGCATATTGGGGTTTACACATCTGGCATTGGTCAGCATTACCCTTATGTTTCTTTCCACTTATTTTTTCTAGGGTGGTGGGTCAGTCTTTTCAGCCTTGCCTACAAAAGGCTCTATGGAGGTGGCAAAGGCCTTATCCAATATTCAGACGCCCAGGGGTAACAGGTGCAAGCCATCCCAAGAACAGCTGCGTGGCTTGTCAAGCATGACATCCCAAGCAGACAGACATTGGATCCCCTTGGAATGACACCAGTAAGTGTGCCACTTGCTATGACTGATCATTCCGTGTTTGTACTGTGGCATTATTCTTGGTAAGGGTAGGATGCTGCAAACGGTGAGTGTCATACCGGCCTGGATTACATAATCAGAGAGCTCATCTATGTCTCTTTTCATGTAGTCTAGGGAGGGACATCTCAGGTCATTCACACCAGCATGGACTATGACTGCATCATATTTCTACTTGCTTTGGAGTGACCTGCATACTTCTGTTATGTGGCGTATTGTGGCAGCCTACAGGCAGCTTACTGTACTCTTTCCCTTGTTCAGTCTGATGTGCGGGACAGCAGTGTGTCTGACTATGGAGTCACCTATTACAACTGTATCAGGCATGTTGTTTCTCCTTCTGGCCTGTGACTGTTTGGCACACCAGCTTTGTGTACTATGTGTTGCATGTGCTATGTTTGGAGGTTGTTTGATTGGGTGTCTGCTTTAGAGGCCTCTGCTGGTGTGCTGTGTTTGTAATTTGTGCCTCCGGGAATGTTTTTCTGTGTTTATGTGTTTGGTTTGCAGTTTTGATAGGTCTATGTGGGACTGTGTTTGTGGTGTGTGTGGTTACCTTCTCCTCCTGACTAGTTTTGGGAGTACTGAGTTGAGGGAGCTCAGACTCAAGTTTGGATAGCTGGTTGCATCTCTAACATATATTTGTATTTCTTGGGTGGAGTTGGGGGTTGTCTGTGTACTTGGGGCAGGTGTAATATTGCCTCAGGATTCACAGATTCAACTTGTTGTGGCTGGCCTTAGTGGATTGTATGTGTGGACAGATTTTATTGCCATACTACTGATCAGTGATTACTTCATTGTTTATGTTTGCTCTATCATGTAGTAGCTTCCTCATTCTCTTGCATGGTTTGGTTATGGTTGGTGTCCACCATGCCAGATTCCTGCGTGTATGGCATTGTGTCTTGTTTTAATTTAAGATTGCATAATCCAAGCATTCCTGGCAGTGTTCATGGAATGGCTGTATTACAGGTTCTGAGGTGTGGCCCATATTTTGCACCTGCACAGGACCTTTAATGGATTCCACATCAGTTTGGAGGAGTGCAAATATTGCTTTACACATGTTTTCCACTGTGGTTTTCTTGCCAGGGACTGTGATAAGGATTTGTATATCCAGTGTGATTACTCTATGGTCTGGTTTACCAGTGAGCAATACACTTCTTGTCTTGCCATCCAGTACCCATGTTGCTGATTATCACATCCAGTATGCTTACCCCTCTTGTGGGAGTGGTACGTTGTTCCTGGGCCTTTTGGTTTATGGATTCTATGAACTTTTGTCCTACACTGTTGGAGATAGTATAATGCTCCCAGTCTATGTCTGGGTATTTTCAGTCACCCAATATAATGTGGTTTGGAGCACTTGATATATTCATGTATTCCAGCATAGGCCAGGTACACTTCCTGGTGTTGGGACAGTAGTCTGTATCAGGCTATAAACTGGGGGGCAGTTTTAGCCACTGTTACTTGACCATGGCTAGTCCATGCTGCTTTTTGTTGTGGTACCAACATGGGGGTGTGGTTATCCTTGACAATTCTTGCTAGTCACCCTCCTTTTGTAGCTTGTTCCATGTTTTGAGGCTGTACAGCACAGTATGAGGTGTAACCTGGTAGTGTTAGGGTGCTGTTGTGAGCCTTGGCTCAGTTTTCTGTTACAGCGCAGCTATCACCATTCTCCATGCTGGGTGAGTTTAGACTGCATGCATCTTGCTGTTTCAACTTATCCCTTATCTTATTCTTATCCCTTCTGATACCTATGGAGATAGGTTTGTGTTTTGAGCCTTACCTATTCAGGGCACACTGTGGGTAACAACAGCCTTTGCCAGTATCCATACGGCCTGCACTGATAGGTGCACACCAGTCCTAGCAGGTGGTGCATCATGTCATGCTCTGCATGTCATCACAGACTGGCACACACTGGATCCCTTTTGACTAACTGCGATACTTCCATCAATTATTGCACTTGATCATCTCATTGTCATGTTGTGGCATGATGCTTGGTGAGGGTAGGATGTTAGTCAGGGTCCTCAGGTGTGCATATAGTACATGGTGTTACATTACTTAACACATAGCATTCATGCCTCAGGTGGTGCTGCAGGGCTGCCTCTGTCGGATGCGCATATTACACTTCCCTGTACATGTTTCAGAGCAGGTTGTGTCATGTTAGGCATCCCTGTTACTATATGAGTGAGTCAGAGAGGGGTATCATTCCCAGGGTTCCTACTGAGCCAGTGTATGTGCTATGCGTTGCCTCTTTGCCAAGGCCAGGGCATACTGGGCACGCCTCCTTCTGCCTACTGGGGCAAGCTCAGGTTGTTCCTCCTCCGAGTCACGCTCTGCCTGTGATGGCCTTGGCAATGGTGGGGGGCTGTTTGGCCCGGCCCTATGCTGGTCCTGCTGCAGCTGTTTTCGCAAGATCATATTATGTAGCATAGCACATACCATGACAATTTGGGTACATGTAGATGGTGTGTACTGCAAGGCTCCACCAGATGTGTCCAGACACAGGAACCGTGACTTGAGCAGCCCAAAGACACGCTCTATTACATTACAAGTTTGTGCGTGTACCTCATTATGGCATTCCTGTTCAGGTGTGTGTGCGTTTCTGATGGGTGTCATCAGCCACGGCTCCAGTGCATAACCTGCATCCCCCACTAGGTGTCCATGCAGGATTTCCCCATTGGCAAATGTCTGGTACAGCTGCGTCAAATGCCAGATGTGGGAATCATGGTAGCTCCCAGGACAGCCAACACACACATTCATTATTATGCCCTGGGCATCACACACAACCTGGCAGTTGATGGAGGGGAAGCCCTTGCAGTTGATGTATGCCCTACCCCGCTCACCAGCTGGTGCTTTGATGCATATGTGCGTGCAGTCTATTGCACCCACTACCTCAGGGTATTCCGCTATTTGCTGAAAGAGACGCATATTGCTGGCCAATACCTCACGGGCATTGGGGAAATATACATGATCACTGACATGTGCTGACATGGCATCCAGGAACTGGTGCAGTACCCTGGAAGCTGATGCCTGTGATATCCCCATCATATCACCAGTTGGTCTCTGGAAGGTACCTGTTGCTAGTATTCTTAGGCCAACACATACCTTGGTTTCCACTGGGATGGGTTCCCCTCTGTTGGTTCTGTGTGTGAGGTGTGGCCTGCACAGCTCTACTATTTGCTGCAGGAGGTCTCTGTCCACTCTATAGCGCTCTACTATCTCCAGCTCATGTAACCCGTGGTAGGTGACCCTGGGCCTGTACACTCTTCTCTGTCTCCTCACTGTGGGTTGTCTGGCACCATCTGCATTGTCACCACCCTCAGTAAGTTGCCTATGTCTCATTATGACAGCTATGGCAGCCCCTAACATTTCTGCTCTGAATTCAGCTTTTTCAGTTTTCACTTCTGATAACTTAACTCCTGTCTTGTGGAGAGAAACATCCTGCACTGCTGTTTGCAGAGTTTTAAGTGCTGGGCTGGGCTACTATTCTGCCTGTGTAATTGCCTGCATCTAATTGTTTTCACCTGCTAGCTCCAGCAGTATTCCCTGCTAGCTTCCTACTAAATCTGTTGCTTCCTTTTTCCTTTCTGTTTCCTCAGGGTGGAGCCGTGTGTAAACCAGCAGAAACACGCTCACAGTGGCTTACACATGTGCACACATACTTACACAGTTCAGAATCTGCTTATTTGGATTAAAACGCGTGCATGCCCGCGCAAACATTGTTAAACATCTCCCAACATGCTCCCACATGCTCAGTCTGTCTTACACGCGCGCACACTGCCTTACTTGCACTTCATGGCGCGCACACGTGCGCATACACATCCAGCAAGAAACTTTGGTGTAGGCAACAGTGTACACCTTCCATTTCTTGACTTTCTCATGCTTAGTTAGTGGCATACCTCTTTCCATGATATCTGTTTGACATCTGTCATGTAACTCTGACCTCCAATGAACTGCATTTATTTTTACCATTCCCCCCTGTGATGTCACCTATCTCCTACTATGTTCCTCCCCCTTCTGTAACTCTTACACTACTCAGACTGCGCTCATTTGCTATGTGACAGTGGAATTCAGTATCCTTACACTCATTTGCATCAGATTGCCTACTAATGCTTAGTTACATGTCTTAGACTCAGCTTACCCCCTTAGCAACCACTACATGGTGGCCATGTTGGTTTTAGTCTGCTGGTCCATGCATTGACATTCCATGTATTGTATAAAACCTACATTTGTAGGTTTAAAGCCTTCGTTTTTATGTTTTATACAGTGCAGCCCATTTGCGCGGGGCTGCGCTGGGTTTAAACATCGGCAATCGCCGAAAAAAAAAATTATATTTTTTATATATTTGCATCAGGTGACTTTGCCAATGGCCAAATATTTGGCCATTGGCATGCTGCCTGACACATATGCACCCTTTATTTGGAGCTGACATGGCTCCATTACAGTTTTTGCAGAAACGTACTCAGTTGTCAACTGAGTACATTTCTGCAGCTAAAACGGCTCTTACATGGGCTGTTCTGGGCTTCCTGGATTGCTAATCATCCTCATTTGCATGCTATTCGGCTGCAAGTGAGGTGATTAGCTTATCCACGCCCACTCCGTGTAAGAGCCGTTTTAGCTTGTCTCTTACAAGGACTTTGGGCTGTTCCTGGATCGCGAAGGCTGCATGGAGTCTTACACTACTCTTAGACTCCGTGCAAGCCTTCATGAATCCGGCCCACTATCTATATGTTTCCCTATCATTATTCTTTAAACAAATCTGTTCTAAAATAGTTGCCTTAAGTCCTTTAGGATCTCCATTATGACAACTTCTAAAATATTGGGCTAAGGGGCTTTCTAACTTACCTGTCCTAATGTCCCTCAAATGTTCTAACAATCTAACTTTAAATATTATTTTTGTTTGTCCAATATAGAACATATTATACATACATCTAATAGCATATACTACCCTTTCTGTTCTACAATTAAATTCCACATTTACACTAAAGGGGATGCCATTTATAGTCTGAAAAGTGTTTATAATATAAGGACATCCCTTACACTTTCTACAGTATCTCACCCCTTTATTCACAAGCTGCACAAACAAATTAATGTCTGTCCTATGAAATTTAGTGTGTACCACCATGTCTCGTATGCTTCTACCTCCTTATATTAAAATATTAACTTTTTATTCACCAGCCCATTTAATTCATCAGAACTTTTCAAAAATTCCCAATAATGAAGAATAATTTGTTTGATATTCTCACTCAACACATTATATCCTAGAACCAAAAATAAAATGTCTGTATCCATTTTATTCCTTCCACTACCATATTCTCTCCCATAACTTTTTGTTTTATCTATTCCGTATCTAATGTTTAATACCTTCTTCACATCTCTGTCAATGATTTTCATGCTGCAGTCTGTTCAAATTCTTCTCTAAAAATACTCTCATCATTGCACAATCTTGATATTCTTAAAAATACCCCAAATGGCAATGATTCCAAAGTATGTCTTGGATGACAACTAGTGCCAATTAGAAATTGATTCACCTCATTAAATTTCCTATGTATGGTCATTTTTATACATTCGCCCACTAATCCACACACATTTATATCTAAAAAAGAAACTTCCTGTCCATATTATAGACCATCAAATGCTATCTGAAATCTATTCTGCTGTATTTTTTCCACAAAGTGTGGTACTAAATGTACACCACCCTCACACAAAAAAAACTAAATCGTCAATAAACCTAAAATAAAATCTAACATATTTTTTAAAAAAAAGAATTATTGTGTGTATGTGTGTGTATATATATATATATATATATATATATATATATATATATATATATATATATATTCTTTTTTCATCATGCCCATAAAAAGATTGGCGTACATGGTGGCGAAGGGAGAACCCATTGCCATTCCTTGTACTTGATGGCAAATCTGATCTTCAAAAAAAAAAAAGTTATTTTCCAAACAAAATTGAATTAACTCTAAAATATAATATTTAAGGGGGCTACTACCCATTTGAAGTCTAAGGGCTTCAAGCCCAAATTATGTCTGATGCTCGTGTAAAGGCTCTTCACACCCAATGTTATCCAGTACATATCATCCTTCCATCTAACATTCTTAACCTTTTCTAAAAAAATCAAAATA
The DNA here is from genome assembly GCF_019279795.1 of Protopterus annectens. NCBI lineage: Eukaryota > Metazoa > Chordata > Ceratodontiformes > Protopteridae > Protopterus > Protopterus annectens. Next base: position 569,981,242 of record NC_056731.1, on the reverse strand, counting down.
ATCTTTGATATAGGAAGGAAGTTGCATTACTTCTTTTACTAACACTTTATGTAATATAACACCCACATTGTGTAGAAAATATTTAGTAGCTGAAACTATCGGTCTACCTGGTGGATTTCTTATATCTTTGTGGATTTTGGGCAAGCAATAAAAATAAGCTGGCCCTGTTTGTTCACATATCATTTTATTATCAATTTATTAGTGACATCACTGTCAGTCCAGTAACCTAGTCTCAAACCTTTTTGAATCAAATGTGTATAACTTTTCTTTGCTTCTTCTGTTTTATCTTCATTTATTATCTGATATATTGTTCTGTCATCTAACAACTCTAAACACATTTTCAAATGTTGTTCTTAATGCACTATTACTATTTTATTACCTTTATCTGAAGGTTTAACAATTAATTCTCTTTGCTTAGAAAAAAATCAACAAAGCTAGCTGTTTTGACAAATTATGCACAACATTCTTTTTGTTAACATTTTTAAACAAAATGTCTAATTCAAAATCAACTATTGAGTGAAATTTTTTAATGCCTTCATGAATGCAAGGTGGCATAAACTTACTCTTATTAATTACAGCAGAAGTATCTATCAAACAGTATGCATTCATTTCACTATTACAAGAGATATATGAATCAAATGAATCAATTTCAAGCATACTCTCATCACTATTGCACTATTGCATATGTTACTATGGTCGTTATCATTATTCACAGGCACAAAACATTGCATATTGAAATAATACCATAAATGCAATTTTCTAACCAACTTATACAATTCAATTTTGCATTCATATTGTTTTGGTATTTCTGTTGGCACAAACTTTAGACCATATTTAAGCACATTACAAAAATGTTAATTTAGGGAACAACCAGATAGATTCACAATAATATTTGTATTATTAGACAGACAATTAGTACCATTGGGTTCTCTTATTCTCACGCCATTGCTGCTGATGGCCCCCTCTCTGAGACTTGCTTTCTGAGGAGCTTCTTTTCTGTTGTCTGTTATTCTTGCCATAAAGGTGAAAATTATCCTGCATGTACTGTCTGTTCATTGGTGTAGGTAAGGGTGGATAATCTCTAACACCTTCACCATCACTGTAATACCTGATGTTCTCACTCAAAGATACTTCCATGCTTGTATAATTTCGGCTTCTCTCTCTCACTACACCCACCTCCTCCTGAAAATGGACCCATGATCGAGACTGATGATTGGTTGTTCTGAAAAAGGCAGTACCTATTTCATAGTACCACCATCAACCATATTGACAGATGATAGAACTCCAATGGATTCCGCAGAATTTCTGTCTAGTGCACTTTATATAAACTGTTTTTCCACCCTTACATGTCATTGAGCAACATTCAAAAAAGTGCTGTGTTGCTTATCAGTGTGCAAACCAGCCAAGCATAGCTGAGCAGCATGCAAACATGCACAATTATGGTTTTGGTGAAGCTGAGCACCATGCAAACATTGGCAGCAGTTAAAATGTTTATGCAGTGCTTAGTAGGTTTGAGCACAGTTGCACAGCAGAGACATATTTTAAATTCTTGTTCATAACATGTGCAACAAAAATACAGACAACGTATGACTTCCCTGTATTCGACCCTTGGACTTACTACACATACAGCTGTAACTCTACCCATTAAGCTATATGGATATTAAGAAATCCAGTTTACCTTCATATATACCACTGAGCAACCTGTTAGCAATGCTGAGCACTGCACCATGCTGCACAAACACACTTAAACACACCAATAAATAAATAATTAATCACATCTGGTTTCTATTTTTAGATGTCTGGAAGGTGTCTGCCATATATGTATGAACTCTGCTCAGATTAGCTGTGCTCTGGTCCATGCTGTGCAAACACCAAAATAAACACTCCACACTGCACAAGTATGCATTTAAAAAAAAACAAATAAAAAACAGACAACACATATTCAATATCCATGCTTCTCAGCTCTTGCTCAGCAGCATGCCATCATTAATATACATGGCGCACTGCTGAGGGGGGGGCATGGCTGTGTACATGAATACATTCCGTGTAGGCTCTATATGGTGCCTACATGGAGTTTATTAAATCCTGGGGTGAATCTACCTCCTGCATTTTTAATGAACATCTTAGATATGGTTAAGGAAATGTTATGTTACAACTAGCTTGGCTACTTTCAGAAAAGTAACTGTTTAGTAAATTTATCTATCTAAATCATTTTTTATCTTTTGTGATTTTACCTTTTTTCGTGGCCCAAATGATGAAAAATACATAAAACATGATAGGCCGGATTCATAAGGGTTATCACAAAGTATACACTATGTTTACACTTTGTGTACCCTTTCTTAATTCAACAACATCCCCTTGTGATAACCATCATGAAGCCAGTCAGATATTTTCTTTTTGTTATGTATGCTATTTTTGTTTATGGAGAAAGATTTAATGGCAGTTATTCTACAGGTAATAAGTGTAAAGTGTAAATGCCACACTGCTAATTTTATCCTAACATGAAAATAGGTGGAAATTCTCTTTCCTCTCAAACCCATATAAATTATTTATGAGGTGGAAGGTGAACAAAACACAGTGTAGTGAAGAGGGGCCAAAAAGATCAGGTCTATAGTAAATGACAAAGAAAAATACAAAGGCAGAACTAAATCAGGCTAAACCTCTCTTTTACCCCTGCATACCTACAGCCATGCCTGATAGAATACCCACAGGGGCTCAACTGGGATGATGGGAATTAATTCCAACAAAAGTGGACACACAGGTACTACTCCTGTTATAAGGTAATGTCATAGAACATGGAAAAAAACAGAAAATGGAATGAAAAGCAATTAAATGGCCAAATGGTAGCAAGGGACTATAATACAGACAAATTAAGCATTTTGCAGTCTTGATAGCAGTAACATATTACTATTATATTGTCAACTACATTCACTGTTTTTTGGAAAGTGTGGTTTTACACAGAGATACTATTACAGAATTCCATAAGCAAAGATGCCTTACCATATTAGTGATATTTAGTGGGGAAAAAAGAAGTCATATTGGTACAGATATGAAGAGAAGTAAATTGGCATTAAAATATTTCATTTGCAAGCATTAATGAGCATAGATGTTATGTAGAAAATATAATCTGCATATAAAAAATATCCAGAAGATCAGCATAGCTTCCACAGTATAAAATAAACCAAAAATAACATGAAAACACTCCAGTCTCCAAGAACACATTTTTAATGACCCAGTACAGTTGAAAAAATCAGATCACGTGTTTTTGCCTTAAAAGACAACTTCATCAGAATCTATACTGCTTTAGTTAAGATCAATAGGTAGGTTAGGTTAGGATATAGCCACATTACTTAACTTTGATAGTGGTTGTAGGTTAGGCTCCCCTGGGACTGCTCATTTCAATGGTTGGTAGCTGCTGTCCGTGCAAGTTAAGAACAGCTAGTAGCATTGCTGTGGAGGAGGTTGATGGTGTGTACTTCTGACTATTGGGCACCTCTCCTTCATTTCCACAACAATCCTGAAAACACAAATTATATGGCACAGTTAGCAGCAGGCTTCATAGCACATTTATTTATTTGGCAGGTGGGAATTGGCTCATGTGGGTGGTTCACTAAAGACATGCAGGAAATGGAGAGTTGGCAGGATCACCTGGTCAGCCTGTAGCTCATCCTCCCACTGCTGTGAGTCAGTCACTGGGGGCTCAATGGCTTTAGCATGCTCTAAGCCAGGCCTACTTCAGTTGCATAGTTGAAGACTGGCACAGCTGTGTGCTGAGGGTATAGGGAAGTAACTTCAGTCCAGCTAATGGTTGAGAATGTCAGCCACACGCTGCTTCAAAGTCATTTAGCACAAAAATTGAGGGCTGAAATTACAATTAAAAAAAATCTGTTGGTAGTTTATTTTGAATGTTTATAGGATGTTCTTTTCTGTCTGTCACAAGTGTAAACTCTTTGCTTTACATTTGTGATAAATGAAGATTTATTGTTATAGGAGATGTTGAAGGTATGAATGCAGTGACCTGATTTTTATCTGTTCTTGAAGGTATTTGTGGCAAATACAACTGTAGAAGTATACATGTACTTAAATGTTCTATGTCATTACTGTTATGATTTTAATTATCATAATTAGGTGATGATATCTGATATCAATGGCATAGCAGGCTGGGCATTGGGCTTGTGTGGTTTGAAGGGCATGAAGGCAGAATTGTGATGTTATGCAGTAAGAGGATGTTTAACTTAGTGCCAGCAAATGGCATATGATAGGAAGAATTGGCTTAACCCTCAGCTGCTAAGAGGAAGTACCACAAATAGCCAAAGTCTAATCAATGGGTAGGGAGAGAGTAGGTCACAGCATGAAAAAAGTGAATGTTGATTTATTTACTTGCAAGTAGCTGGAATACAAGGTTGCATTAGCAGGTTTTCTCAGGATGAAATTTGCAACTGCAATGTATTTTGTTATTTAGTGTCTTCAGTATTCAAGGATTTAATAAAAAAGGAAGGACAACATGATAAGATAGAGAGTCCACAATCGGTAGTCCTGGTATTATGTGAAGACCTGGACAGAAGAGGAAGGAATGGTGGTCACAAGAGGTGGAAAATCCAGATGTTTAGTAAAGAGAGCAGTAGAGGTATTTTAGACTATAGCTATATGCATCTTAAATAGGATGACGTAGATGAGGATATAGATGGATTAGAGAAGTGTTATCAAGTACACTGCCTGGGTGTAGTCCTAGTGGATAATGACAGTAAGGCAGGATTTGATATTAAAAATAATCTGGGGCTAGAAAATATTCTAAGGTAGAAGAGGTTGGTAGGGGTATGGCAATGGACCAAGGCCTACTTATGGAGAAGTGACAGGGTAGCCATCCAGTTATATAACATAAATAAATAAATAAATAACCAAGAAAGAGCAGCATTGAGGAATTGAGGGGTAAATGGTTAAGGGGTGGTGGAGGTGGGAGCGTCTGACAAAGAGTGGGTGTTACATTAGGCCAGGTTTGTGGGGCTGTTAAGGCTATAAGTTATTAATGTTATATTTTGTTTTTCTTTCTAGATTGGTGAATATAAAGGAATTGTGGAAGAAATGGAACATGATCCAGGATTAAGCAATTGCATCCTTCCAGCAGACAGTGGGCAAGACACAAGTAGATGGCCGCCAGCAACACAGTCAGAACAGAGGGTGGAAGAGGAAGACAGTAAGCAGCTTAGTGGTGCAACATACACCCCCCTCACCCGGGGGGGTGTGATGATTTAAGAGATCTCAGATGTCAAAAAGTGTTATTGAGGAAGAATCAGTGATACCTTAGTCCAGCTTTTACTGTTGAGGATGAGGTGAGTAATAGTCAGAGTTACCCAGATTAGGTTATCATTAGGGTGGTGATAGTGGGCTTTGGGAAGGGGTTTGCAATCCAGTTGAGGTGGGGGGTTCAGGCAAGACATCTTGTAACTGCAGTCTGTAAAATGTTGAAAATCAATAGTGGAGGTGTAGTTAGACAAGGTAATTCAGGCAGGGAAGATAACTGGTCCATCCTCATTACTAGAATTTGAGTCCTTTAGGATATCTCCTTTCAGCCTGGTGCCCAAGAAGAAACCAGGAATAGTCCACATGATTCTCCATCTTTGAATCCAGAGCTTATCTGAAATATCCTATGCTGGTTTTTGATTTAGTGTGCTCTAGCCTGGTAAGAGAAGATTTATTTTGATTTATATTTTATTTTTACCTCTGTTTTTCACTGTTTATAGGAAGAAGAGGCTAGCTTGTACACAAGTAAATGTAATTTGATTGATATTTTGTTGTTTTATCTCTAATTCCACTGTTTATTGTTAGGTATTCCTTTTAGACAGGCAAACTCTAGCTATCCCAAGCAGCTTAGTCAGCTAAAAATTCACACATAGAAGAAGACAATCCAGAGCTTATCAGAAGCAATCCTGTGCTGGTTCGTGATTGACTGTGCTATTGCCTGGTAGTGGAAGATTTTTTTCTGAGTTATATTTCATTTTTTACATCTGCTTTTCACTGCTAGTAGGAAAAAAAGATAGCTTGTAAACGGAAATATTTACTTTGGTTTATATGTTGATGTTTTGCCTCTATTTTTTTACTGTTTGTTAGAAAGGGATAGGTTTTAGTCAGGCAAACTCTAGCCATCCCAAGGAACCTACTCAGCTTTAAAATCATACAGACTGTAGACAGGACAATCCAGAGCTTACCAAAACCAATCTTGAGTTAGTTTGTGATTTATTGATCTTTACAGTTATAACAAGATGTGACTGCAAGTGATAATGGTATAAAATCCAGCTTTGGTGTTGCCATTACAATAGGTACAGTAGGTCAGAGTTTATTGCACTTAATTTAATATTTAGTTGTATATAGTTTCTGTGATTTTTCTCATAGAAGTTGACTTAAAATCTCTGAATTCTGTGGGAACTGATTTTGATTACACTTTTCTATGTAGAACTCTCTATTCTTTTGCAGCTGAAAGTGGATTCCTTAAATAAGTATACTATTAATGATTTGCTAAAGCACAAGAATCTTGTGCAGTGTACTAGATGGTATGCTTATTTAAAAAAAACCTAATAACACTAATGACCCTGTGTTCCTCATGTCAAACGTTGGATGATTGCCTATCATTAAAAGTAGTAGTTTATTTATGTAGGACTCTTAGACAATGTAGATGGACAAGTGTCAGGATGCATATTTCTCATATCACATATAGAAAGTAGAGACAGTTCACCAGGAATGAAAAGATTTGTGGGGTAAATACCTACATGAAAAAAATGGTCTGTTTGAAGAAGTGGAAATGAGTAGAGCATCCAAACCTAATTTGGGGCACACATGTTTAGACAGGATGATGTGAACTTGTCAAGAACAGGGAAAATAATTTTTGCAGTAGACATATTAACAAACACAAGACAAAACAGAATTTTCACCTGGTCGAAAATGTAACAGCTCACAGATCACAGCATTTCAGGCATCGCTGATAGTTCTTATGCTAGAAGCATCAGCAATAAAGTTTTTTTTTGGGGGGGGGTGGGATTTGCTAGATTCACTTAAGACTGATGTTGATGCTGTTATTGTTTGTACAATATGGTTGAGGAACAATGACTGGAAGCCAGATCTGTTAGAGTATAAATGTTTTCACTGTAATACATATTCTAACAAAAAATCAGGTGGAAGTCTTATGACAGGGATTAAATATTGTTGTGAGATGTGTTATTATTACATGTTCAGTGATAACACCAGTACTATAGACTGTGTAACTGTAACAATAAGGATAACCCTGGAACACACGACAATTGTTGGAGTGTATAGACCACCAAAGTCAAGTACAGATGACCTAGAGGAATTCATACATTTCTTGCATGAAACAAAGGAGGGAAGAATATTAGCTGGGGACTTAAATTTACCAGAAACAGACTGGAATAATATTGATTCAACATTAGTAAGGAAATTATTTGCAATGTATGTTCAAGGACAACATTTGGTTTAATTGTAAAAAAGCCTACCAGGGAATGGAACATACTAGGCATTGTTTACATTTCTAAACAAACTACATTTACTTTGTGTCAGGTTTTACCACCATTGTTATGCAGCGATCATGGTGTTATAGAGGTTAAATTGTTGCTAGATAATTCTGCCAAACTGAAATCTAAACCAAGGCATAGCAACTTAGCAACAGATCATATTGAAGCAAAACAGCCCCTATGTAAAATTAACTGGAGTGATGCTTGCAATGGAAAAACTGCAGATGGAATGTGGTAGGTTTTGAAAGAAATTGTTTGAATGCAAAAACAAATGTTTAACATCAAAATCTAGGCACACAACATCAGGAGGATATATTTCAATAATTACAAGATGCTTAATTAAGATGAGAGAAAAAATAAGTATGAAATGGAAAAGAGGTTGAACCATGACTTTGAAAACTGAAGTAAACAAGCTGGACAGACAAATTAAATACAATGTGAGACAAGATCATGTAAACGTTTAAGAAAATGCATGTAAAGATATTGAGCATAGCAGGAAAACATTTTATAGATACATAAGATGTGGTAGGAGTGAATACATGCAAACTGATAAACTGTGTAGATTCTAAAATTTATTCTCAGACACAACAGATTATAGATATATTTACAAAATGTTGTGCAAAGCAGTCTGGCTGCACAAATGGTCTGATAAATTGCCCTAGTAACATCCAGTTAACCTCAGATACTGAGATAAAAATTTTATTACATTTTAAAAAAAATACACAAATTGAATCAAAACAAAACACAAGTAGGAGAAGGAATTAATAATAACGACTGGGGAACACTTTAGCATGAACTTACAGTACCATTACATCTGTTATTCAGTAGGTCACTTAAATATGGGGAGATTACTAAAGATTGGGCACATGTACTTCTTAAACCTATTTTATAAGAAAGTGGAATAGGACACACCCAGAGTTATACAGACCCATAATATTATTTTCATGTTGTGGAAAACATGGGCAAGGTTATCCTGGATAAATTATTGTCAGAATTGGAAAGGTTGGGCCTTGTAACCATATATAATCATCATTTGTTGAAAATATATCTATAATGGCCTGTAACATTATATTCTATAACAATATAATAACAGCTATAAATAAAAAATTATGCTGTGATATAATTTATATAGATTTAACTTCAGTGTTTAAAAAGGTCATACACAAAGCAGTAATCAATAAATTAGAACATCTTGGTATTCATGGCTTACAAATAGGACATGGCAAATAGTATATACAAATTGGACAATTGAAATTCTGGTTTATAGTTAGGGTGTCCCACATAGCTCTGACCTAGGCTCATACTTGCTTAGATTCTATCTTTCAGAATTATCTTTTAGATCTGAGGTAATTTATAGTCATTATGCAGATGAACTGAAAATGAGTAAACTGATTACATGCATATACATGTATATGCAGGGCTTTTCTGCAAAAAAAACTTGACTAAATTGACCATTTGGGCACATAAAGGCAACAAAAGCTAAGCACATGAGATTTGGGAGACATAGATTGAAAGATGAATATTTAATACAACACACTCTATTTGAAGCTGTAGAGTCAATTAAAGACCTAGCTATATAGGTAGATTCAGCTTTGAGTTTTTCTTGTCATATCAGCCAGTTGGTTAATGAAAGCTGCATAAAAAGATTTATGGAGTCTAGGAAATCAAAAATGATGAAATCATTGTGTTAGTTACATTAGACCAAAACAAGTATGGAATAATAATGCGGAAACCATACAAGAAAACAAACATGAGTAAATTGTAAAATGTACAGTGGAAATATACCAAGGGAATCCATGGATGTGAAAATTTAAGTTATTATAAAAGACAAAACTATCTGAACTTGTACTGTGTCTCATGTAGATATTTAATTCCAAAAACATGCATCTCAAGCATTTCTCCCTGGGCCTCCTCTGAAAATAGGCTCTGTCCTAGTCAGACTTTCCCGGTCAACAAATGTTAAATAAATAAATGTTAAATAAATAAATAACATAAATAAATAAATAAATAGGAGACCTTATTCAGGTATATAGGGTATTTAGAGACAACTACCCCTGGGAATGTTTGGTGTTATCAGAAAGTACTAGAGAATCATCAGACAACCTATGCAGAAGGTTCTATAGAAATGAGAAGTGTAATAACCGGTTCTCTAAGAGAGTAGCTGATGCATGGAACAGACTACTAAGTTACCTTAAAGCAAGCACTAGTTTAGATATTTTAAGAACAACCTGGACTCCTATTATGGGAATAACTGTTTTGGTATATTGGTAGTTTAGAGGCACAATATTGCCCATACCTGAAACATTTGTATGAATGTACATATGTATCTTTCATTTCCTGAACATGATTCAGTTAAGGATCATATTGACTGGAGGGCAGTGAACATTCACTATGTGTCACTGGATGATGCTGCAGTGGCCATCCGGTCATTTGATGACCCATGTTTGGTAAAGCTGGATATTGAGGGAATCTTTTGATTGTTGCCAGTAAGGGAACAGGAGTGGTGTAAGTTAGGGATGACCTTCCTGGGAATGTTATACTTTATCAGAGCTATGTCTATGGGCTGTGTAGTGGCATGTGCTACTTCTGGGAAGTTTAGTTTGGCACTGCAGTAGATGTGGGAACAAGGCAGCCTTGAGTGGAGGGCAGTCCACTATCTAGATGATTTTCTCCTGGGCCACACAATTTCTATGAAAATATACAAAGAGTTAGGCTTATCTCTGATACAGGATAAGCAAGAACACCCTGTGGAGGTCATTACCATTTTAGACTTGGTAGTAAATGTTGAAAGATACTTACTTCAGTTGCTGTAGGATAAACTGGAGAGGCTGAAAGGGAAGATCGAAGACTCGTTAGGTGTGTCTAACATCAGGATTAATAAGTTAGTGGAGCTGGTTGGCTTGCTGAGTTTTAAGTGCAGAGCCATAGGGTCTGGCAAGGCCTGTAGTAGGTCAGTGGCAAACTTACTCAGAGAGTGTAAAGAACAGCATCACAGAGTGAGAGCCAATAAAATGGTCAAGGAGGATCTTAACATTTGTAAGGTTTTCCTAGGACACTTTAATGGGGTAACAATGTGAAGAGTGACTGGGTGTCCTTAAAGATCTGCAGACATATATTGATGTAACTGGGGATTTGGGATGGGAACATACTTTAAAGTGAAGGGGTTTGTGGCCATTTGACCTAAGGTGTGGCCAGAGAAAATGAAGGATGTTACATTTTTAAAGGCAATGCCAATTTTGAAAGTAACTGTAGTTTGGAAGGAGTTTTGTTTAACAAAAAAGTTGTTTTTCAATCCGACAATGAGGTGGAGGTTCAGGTTCTATCTAGAAAGTCAGCAAGATTGGTTGCTGTTCAGGTTTTGCTTAGGAGACGGGTCTTGCAGTGTTTACACATTAATTTTCAGTGCCTACTAAATATATACCTGGCAAAGTTTAATGTAATGCCTAGTAGCTTATCTCAGTTTCAGTTCCTTAGGTTTTGGGGTGTCATGACAGAGGTAGAGAAACAGCTGGCAGTGATCCAAGAATAGGTTTGGATAACTGGCAGACTTAATGAGTTGGCTTTTGTAACTGTCTTCAGCTGCACCCATATGCTAGGCATATAATGAATTGAAAAGTTTTTCTTGCTTTTGTTGGTCAGTTACCACTGCAGTATAGGTGTAGTTCACTGGGTCTGCTTGCAAAGCACTTAATGCATAGATGTCAGTTTGGGAAGGCACAGAGGAATATTAGAGTGCACTTACTGCCTTTAGGTATGGCTGAAAAGTTTTCAGGTATGATTGATTAGATGAATCATTGGTTAGTTTTTAAGGATGGCCAACAGTTGGGAAAGGTTAACAGGGTTGACTACTGATAAGTGCTTGCTGATAGGCAGGCAGTTGTTATTGAAAGTTTTGTATGAGATATCTGCATCAGTGGATGAATATATCCTATGGGCGACATTGTCAGTTTTTCTTCATGAGGTGCATTTGGGATTAGTGAGTTGGTTGGGCACTTGCCTTTGGGCTAATATTTGTGTGCGCTCGTGTGTTTGCATGTGTATGTGTGACTGAGAAAGTAGTGTTAATTTGGCTAAGTCATTCTAAAATGGTCAGGCAGAGGACAGCAGATAACCCTGACTTTTAGCAGTGAGAAATTCTGTCTGGTTCACTGGTGTTTGGCATGGCATCGGCCAACTTTGAGATACTGGAAGTTGTTTTTTTTTTTTTCACTATCGGGGTGCCAGTGCTAGTGGGACAGTTTGAGTCAGTGTTGAAAAGAGCATTAATCAACCAAAAGATTGCTGATGACAGATATTCATTGCATTCTTTTTGCACTGGTAGGGTTTCAGCTCTGGCATATGAAGGTTAGTCTATGTCTGGTGAGCTTATATAAGATAATTAATCGGTTGTCTGTTAGGGGATGTATACATTTTCTTTATGGTTTTCAGGGCATCAGTAATTACTTATTGTAGGGCATTTATATGTATATTGGGTGGTGAAGTGAGCTGCAGGGAGGACAGAGCGTTGTTTTCTAAGACCTGACCCCAACCAATGGGAGGACTACAGTGCTTTTGTATGTGGTGGATGAGCTGTGGTGTTTTCTGGTCCCAAGATCATTACTGCACATTTAGGGGAGAATAATGTGTGAATTATCCCTAAGTTTAAGCTAGTATAATGGATAGTTAAGGAAATGTTACTGCTTAATCAAAAGTTTCCCACTGTAGTGAATGACTGGTCTGCTGATTGTTTGGTCTGCTATCATACTGAGGTTGAGTTGGCAACTATTGAACTTGCGCTGCATTTTTATTACTGTCCTTGGACATTGGAAATTTGTTGATAGGGATCTGGTGTGATATCATAAGGACAGAGTGCACTTGAGTGATGTGGAAGTTAATCTTTTGCTTTCAATTTCAGTAAACCTGATTCAGATTTCCTCTTAAATGATAGTTTAGACTAGTTTATAATGTCACAGTACTACTAGCTTAAAAGTGATTCTTATAGCTTCTTTCAAAAATAAGGGCATGAATATAAGCTACTTTAATAATTGTGTCTTCATGTAAAGCCTTTTTGTTTATTTAATTCTCATAACTACCTGCTATGTGCGAACTCTTTTTTCTGTCCTCCATGTTTGTCTCTCTTTCTCCCTAAAGTACCCTGCTCCCCATTGCGCTGTTCCTGATATAGTCTCTAAGAACCTACCTACCTGGTGACAAAGGACCCTATCAAAATACCTGCGGTCTCATCTAACAGCCTTATTTTCCCTGCACCCTTTCTCAAGGAAGCAAGAAAGTATGTGGTTGTCTAAGTCCTGCTTGTAAAGCTGACTACCGTCTACTATTGCTTCAGAGGTTCTAAAGTACGCTACAAGCCTGAACAGCCAGCAGCCTTTACCCTCCTATCTACCCTGTATCCAACAAACCTCTTCTACTTTATAATAACCCACTTTACTAGCTATCACTCCATCCCTAGTTCTAAACCAGCTAGCTCCCTTACATACTTACCTGCAATACTAGACCTGCCCACTAGGTAGAACCCTTATCCCATCCTTTATCTCCTGCTTATCCCTCTATATTTCTTCTGTAATTACACTACCTCTCTTAAGTTTTAGACTGTCTACACCCACCTGTTTTTTTTTCTCATAGACTTCTGTTTTATCTCTGATCTTTCTCACTCCTGACTTGCCTAACTTTCTCTCAGTTACTAGCATTGCTGATAGTTACTTCTCTAGCTTCTCCTTCACTTGTCTCTACCCGCTTCATTTGCCCTGCGGGCTCACTCTGCTCCACTACCCTACCCCCAAATCCCACCCAGCCCCAGGGGTCCTACTCTTATACCATCTAACCACACCCCTTCCCTCTTCCATCAATCACAAACCCTTCAACAATGGCCACTTAACTCAATTCCCTCCTTTCACTTACCACTCCCTATCTCTACCACCACACCCTCTGCCTATTCCTTTCCACACCTAGTATACCTCCAAGCCTATAACAGCAACCTAACAACTTACCCTTCCAGATGTATAAGCTATTCACCCCAGCCCTCTTACAGAGATTATTCATACTTACACTTCTACCACCTCTAACTTTAGCTTACCTATGAACACCCATTATATCCATACCTTCTCTACCTCAATAAGCTATCTACCTCTCCTTCTCTACCTATTTTCACTAACCGTGTTAGCATAACATCTACACCCAGCTATCTACTAGCAAAATACCATAGGATAGCCCACATTAGATATGACTCTCCCAATCCCAGAAAATCTATACCACTATATAGTAAATTCCCAAATCCTAGACTTCAAACACTACTCTTCTCTTTAAAAGATGGAGACATTCACCCAAACCTAGGCCCAAAACTGCTGCTACCACTCAACTCTTCAACCCCAACCCCTCTACTATCCATTCCCTTACCAAACCACCTAACTCACTCTTATTAGCTCACCTCAACATACGTAGCATTAATAACAAAGTTGAACTCCATGCTCTCTTGGAAGTCTACTCCTTTGACATTCTTTGTTTAACAGAAACTTGGTTAAAACCTGTAACTAAAGACAATGAAGTCATCCCACCTGGTTATAATATTTTGCGACTTGACTGTGCAACCAAAAAGGGTGGTGGTGGTGTAGCTATCCTATTTAAATCTGGGTTACAGATTACTACCTATGACTATAAACCACCTCAAGACTCCAATGCTGAAATTCTTAATACCAAGCTTCAACTTAACACATTCAGATCCATCTATATTATCTGTATTTATCTTCCTCCTGGTAATAACATTGCCACCATAGAAAATATCCTTTGTTGGTTATCCCAAAATTTACCCCAAGAAACCATAATCCTAGGTGATTTTAACATTGATTGGAAGTATTGTAGCAGTAGCCACCCTACCAGCCATATTAATCTTTTTGGTTTTTCTCAAGCCATTACCTCCCCTACCAGGATAAACAAGCCTAATAAGAAAGAAAGTACCTTAGATTGGATTCTCATAAATAATCATCCCCAGACATATGAAGCTGGAACCTTCCCTGATGATGTAAGTGACCACTCACTAACCTACATCATCAGGCTTAAATCCAATCTACCTAATCCAATCATATCTAGGACAATTAGAAACAAGAAAAACTTCAACCCCGATCTCTTCCAGAGACAACTAAGAGCATGTAACTGGTCTCCCTTAAAGTACCTCACACTGGAGGAAGCTGTTAATTACTTTAATTCTAACTTCCTAACCATACTAGACCACCATGCACCAACCCACTCTATTAGAATGAGAACTAAATCTGCCTCATGGCTTTCAAAAGAAACCAGGCAAAAAATCCATCTCAGAAATAAATACTGGAATAAATCTCGTTTAACTAAAAACCCAGTAGACCAACAAAACTTCTGACAGCTGAGAAATGAAACTAAAAAAGCTATACTGTCTGGCAAAAGAAACTGCTACCTACAATTCCAGCAGACTAACCATAATAAACCACAAAAGTTCTGGGTGAGTATTAATCAATTATTACACCCAGGTCAATCCATCACACCAAACCCACAAGGCACAGACCAGGAGAATCCCAAGCAGACTGCTAATGCCTTTAATACCTTTTTCATTGAGGCCATTCAAACTCTTGCCAGTCAGTTATCTACTCAGAACTTAACTATATCCAACTCTAACTTTAACCCATCCCATCCATTTCTCTTCCAACCAGTCCCAACAATATATATTCTTACCCTTATCCAAAAACTGAAACCGTGCACTCCTTCCATAGACCAACTACCCGCTGAATATCTACAAAAGGCAGCCACATCCATCGCCTATCCCATTTCCATTCTCATCAATAGAACTATCAGTGAAGGACACATCCCTAAAATCTGGAAAGTATCCCATATTATCCCCCTTCACAAGGGTGGGAACTCTACTGACCTCTCCAATTACCGTCCCATAGACCTGCTTTCTCCCTTAGCAAAGATCATGGCAAAATGCATCCACAGACAATTGCTAGACTACCTAATCCAAAATAACTTACTTTCAAACTCTCAACATGGTTTCAGACCTTCCCACAGCACTACTACTGCCCTCCTTTCCTTTACTGACTGTATTAACAAAAAACGTAACCTCAATATGCTTTCCTCTGCACTGTTGATAGATCTGTCTAAGCCATTCGATATGGTAAATCACCAGATACTATAAATATCCTCAAATCCCTGTCACTAGATGCACTAGCTATAACATGTTTCCAGTACTACTTAGATAACAGACAACAGGCTGTACTTTGGCATAACATTATATCTACCCATCTGCCCGTTAACATTGGTGTTCCTCAAGGGTCCACATTAGGACCTCTCATGTTTTCTATATTTATCAACGACCTTCATCTAGTAATCCCCCAAGCTACATGCATACAATATGCAGATGATTCCACACTTATATGCTCAGCCACATCTATATCTGAACTTCACTCCTTTACCCAAAATGTGTTTAATACAGTTGAACAATGGTTTACACAGCGCTGTCTCCTTCTGAACCCACAAAAACTAAACTCCTCCTTTTTACTCCTACTTGTAAGTCCCCCCCAATAGACTTCACAGTAACATCCAATAATGGTACTCTCATATCTCCAGATCAAACTACCAAACTACTAGGTATCACTATAGATAACAACCTTAACTTCGACACCCATATTAACAATACTCTAAAATCTGTTAACAGAAAACTAGGCTCTCTCTACAGGATCAAACTCTTTCTCTCTCCTGCAGCTAGAATAACTATTGCTCACACCCATCTAATTTCTACTCTCCTCTATGCCTCACTCATATACACTAATCTCTCTAAAAACAACCTTAATAAAATGGAAAACTCCTACAATAACATAGCCAGATTTGCTACAGGTAACCCTTTCAGAACCCACCACTGTTTTAATCTAAAGCAGCTAGGATGGCTTGAATTACAAAATCAGCTTATATTCCACCAGCTGACCATTGCCCATAAAACCCTTTACCAACCTACCAATACCCCTATACTATCTAGCCTCATTACCCCATACAACAATCTAAATACCTTACGATCATCACATAAACTTCTTGTAAATATTTGTAAATCAAATAAGAGGGCTGGGGACTCTCTTTTCTCTAATACTGTTTGAAAATCCTGGAACCTTCTTCCTAACGAACTTTCCTCTCTTCCTTCTATATCACTCTTTAAAACCAAATTGAAACTTTTCCTCAGAACACACTGGTTGTGCCCCTGTACTAAACCTGACTGATCAACTAGTTCTTCTTATTTGGTTCAACCTACTCTCCTCTTCTCAGTAATCAAGTTCCTTTTCTTAATAACAACTTACCTCGTCCTTCTATACTGTTACTTATATCTTCAGAATCTCATTAAGGAGACTACTTTTACTAATATATTGTATAATTTCAGCTCCTACTTTTTCTTTATGACTGCTTGTATACTAATATATTGTATAATTCTGCTGCCATCTTTTTCTTTATGATGTATTCCAACTACATTTTGTATTGCACTAATTGTATCTGTATATTTTGCAGTATGTTATGAATGAATGACCTTTTTGATTATTCTCTGTACTGCACCTGCAATGTTCATTGTATACATTAATTTTTGTATATGTGATTTTGTTTGTTTCCTCGGAGCTTATCTCCCCGGGCCTCTACTGAAAATGGACATATATCCAGTTAGACTAGCCCAGTCAACAAATGTAAAATAAAAAAAAATAAAAATGTTTTCAATGTTTACCTGTGCCTTTTGCTTAAGTAAGTTGTTAGTTGTAGTTGATCTAGTGCTTAGGCTATGGTTAGGGCAGGAAAAAAAATGGGTAACAGACTGTCACAGAGACAACCTAGTCAATTTACCTGGTTGGCATTGAGGCAGCACTTAGGCCTGTGAGATGGAGGCTGTCATTTCTCCATTCTCTTTTTAAGGTCTGAAGGAAGAAGTGGGAGTGAATAGTATGGTAATACTGCCTGAAAGTGCTAATGGTTCAAAACTGAGGAATTGAATGCTGCACTGATAAGTTGGGCAGGATGAGTGTCATAGGTGAGTGGTATGAACATGCCTGCAGTGTGGAATGTTTCAGTTGAACTGTTTGTATACACCTGCTGTGTCTGATCATTATGTTTTTTCTTTATGTTTTTTTCCTGGTGTTTTCCCTGCATATATACAATACCATTTTACTGATTTTAATATGCATGATTTGTTCAATAAACATTGATCATACTGCAGTTCTTTTTTTTTGTGTGTCTGAGGGGGGTTCATGGACAAATTATGTTTGCCCTTCAAACAGAAGTATTTGCTTATCAATGCCCACCAAGGGTGGTTTGAAAAGGCACATAATGGTAGTGGTGAGGAGAGGTGTCTCAGTGGGGGTGGAAAAGATTATAGAGTACAGCAAGTAGACATGGGGATAGGATATGAGGTCAGGATGTTAGGGGAAGGAGAAGTAGGAGAAGTAGGGGCATACATAAAGAAAGGGAGTGAAGGGTTTCAGTGTTTTGGCCAAGTGTATGCTGCAGACTTCCCACCTCTATCAAATAGTTGGTGCAATTTTATAAGTGTAAGCTTGTGGCTTTTACGGACACATTCCTCTGAGATGGAGACTGTCATTTCCCCATTTTCTTTCCTCAGACCAAAGGAGGAAGTCAGAGTGAACAGTATGGTAATGCTGACTGGAAATCCTAATAGTGGAGGAGTGAACAGTTGAAGGTTATGCTGCTAAGTTTGGTGGGCTGAGTGTTGTAGGTGAGAGGTATAGATGCACCTACTGTTTAGAATGTTGCAGGTGAGAGGGTTTATACACACCAACTGCATTTGATTATTGTTTATTTTCTTGTGTTTTCTCCGCATATGAGATGCCAATTTACTGATTTTAATGTGCATGATTCTTTTTCAATAAAAGCCAAGTGCACTGCAATGTTGGTTTGTTTTTCTGTGCCCGGGTGGGGGTTCATGTACAGACATTTTTTACTACAGAAATACGTACATAGCTAACACTGTTTTAATACTGTTCATCATTATTGATATTGAGGTATATTTAATTGAAAACGTATGGAAGCGAAGACAAACTTTTACTACAAAGGTCCAAGTGTTATTAATATGAGGGGTTTTTTTTGTTAGTGACTTACTAACATTGTTAAAATTATGATATGTGTCATTGAAAAACTTATAGAGTTAATGGATACATCATCTTAAATTTGGTTGAAGCAGCTAAGTTTACTACAGCCAACTGAATATATAGTATTCACTAGAGGAAATCATCTGGTAAGTGAGTCTTCAGATAGTTGTGTTAGATGTTGGCTTCTCTGGTGTAGGAGGTGTTAAGTGCTGTAGTAAGAAAGGAGGTGTTAAGTACTGTAGTAAGGCGTGACACATCTCAGTGGCCTGATCTTCCGTGGCTAACCATTTGAAAGCGGTGACCCAAGATATTTAACATTTGCATTTAAACTGAGGAAATTAAAAAAATACACACCAACACTGTTGAAAACAGTGGAAAAAGTCCAAATATACCAAATTCCACAGCAATGGAAATAACAGCATAGACTGATAAATAAAATATTTTATTTCTGATTCTGGTACCTCGGCCTTCGCCTTCAATGGAATAGTTAACATGCTCAGAAGCAGCAAGTCTATAAGAACCACCTTCTAATTACATTAATTGATTAATTAAATGCAATTAACAATGTTTCAAAAATTTAAAGCCACAAATACAAAGCTTCAAATCCACCAATACAAAGCTGTAAGCTGCCAATACAAAACTTCTTTTTACAAATCCATTAGTTACACGCACTTAAACATTTTATTACTATGAATTCAAATGTAATATTATAATTTCAATCATATTTCCAAATTCATCCCATTAGGAAAGAGAGTACTAAAGTTAATAATATACCTAGATTCCATTTTTAATAACCTCTGTTGAAAACTGTGGTTTGACCCCCCCATCCCATATGGTTTGGCAACAAAAATTAAATCTCTCACCGAACCCCCATGCTCTATATAAAAGTGACTAGCCACAGGACTATCCAGCCTTGAATTTCTAATATCTCCTAGATGTTCTAGTATTCTTAGTTTTACCTTACGTTTAGTTTGCCCAAAATACCATTTTTGTACAGGACAGTTACATCCTATAACATAAATAACCCCAAATGAATTATAATCAAAATGATCAATGGCATTATATAAAATGCCATTGATCCTAGTACCATCCAAATTCCTAATCTTGTCACAAACCTTACATCTACCACACGCATATGATCCTGCATTGGCCAGTTTTTCCCTTCTGCCTTTGTTTCTTACTAGCTCCTTTAAATTTTGAAATCTACCATAGGAAAAAGTCATATCCTTAGGAATAATATTTTTAAGGCTATCATCATTTCTAATGATAGGCCATAATTCCATTACCAGTCTTCTTAAAATGGGAGAAAAAGCTGAAAATTTGTTTACAAAGAAAATCCTAATTGTCTCTTCATTTTCTTCCTTAAATTTATTCTCATCTTCCCCATTTTTATAATTCCTATCACAATAATGAATTCTTCCACTACCTGCAGACCTCTGAAAATCATGTGCTAACCCTAGTTCTTTTTCTACTTAACTCGGGCTCTACTTATCACATCAAGTGAATATCATCTAATTTCCTGTACTCTATCAAATTCTATTACAAAATTATCCTTCTCTGAAATATTTCCTGCAATACGTTTGAATTCCCCAAAAGGCAATGAATTAATAAGATGAAAACTATGCATGCTAGAAGCATGTAAAAAATTATTAACTGCTGTGGTTTTGTGGAAAGGTTTATGTTGTATTCTGCCATCCACACCCACATAAAATTCCACATCTAAATATTGTATTTTATCTCCACCTATAATGAAAGTAAAATCCAACCCACACAGATTTTCTTTTAAGCTAGAGATAAATACTTCAAATTCTTCGGGGTTCCCCTTGCATAAAAATAAAAGGTCACTTTTATATAGAGCATGGGGGTTCGGTGAGAGATTTAATTTTTAATGTTGTTGCCAGACCATATGGGATGGGGGGGGTCAAACTATAGTTTTCAACAGAGGTTATTAAAAATGGAATCTAGGTATATTATTAACTTTAATACTCTCTTTCCTAATGGGATGAATTTGGAAATATGATTGATATTATAATATTACATTTGAATTCATAGTAATAAAATGTTTAAGTGCGTGTAACTAATGGATTTGTAAAAATAAGTTTTGTATTAGCAGCTTACAGCTTTGTATTGGTGGATTTGAAGCTTTGTATTTGTGGCTTTAAATTTTTGAAACATTGTTAATTGCATTTAATTAATCAATTAATGTAATTAGAAGGTGGTTCTTATAGACTTGCTTCTGAGCATGTTAACTATTCCATTGAAGGCGAAGGCCGAGGTACCAGAATCAGAAATAAAATATTTTATTTATCAGTCTATGCTGTTATTTCCATTGCTGTGGAATTTGGTATATTTGAAATTAAAAAAATCTCAGTCAGCAAGTTACAGTGTCACTATTGCTATAATTAAACAGTAAACAATTCAAGCCATTTGCAAAGTATTAGAATGCAGAACACACAGATGGAGTATCTATTAGTAAGCGGCCACCTTTACAAATGTTGCACTGCAAGTCTGTTGTATAAATTGTATTACTGCATAGGTTTTATTGAACCACTTGTACAACAATAGAATAAAGAGAGAAGGATTGCGTACATGCTTTGGGGTCAGAAATACTCAAAATTCTACACATAATTATATATTCCATCATTATAAATAGTGGTGCAAGTCACTGCTGCATAAATTACTAATTGATGAGTCATCAGAATCTATTCAGTCATTCAAGGTAATAATAACCTGATATCTAATCTAAAGAAAGTCCCATAATTTATGGCATATATCATTAACATTCATCTATTCCTATCTTCAAGTGGGTTGCATGCCCTTGGTTAAAGCTAGAATTAATGTACATTTTACATACAACCTATGTCCAACACTGTCTCTGTGAAAGTCATAGATATTCAGAAGAGTACTGCATTGAGAAGGAGGCAATATCCTAAACATGCAATATAAAATTGCAGGGTAGATTGTGACATAAGACAGACATTTTACATTCAACTAGTCAAAGATTGAGTCAATAAATTGACATTCTTAAATGATATATACAAAGAAGTATCAGATTCATGACACCTCTGACAGAGGCAGAATCTGTGACACCCAATGCTCGAAGAAATTTTCAAGACGTACTCCAGTAGGAGGTAAATTTGTAATGCATATTAAAGCCATCAGTTGCAATCCTCAACAATATGTAATTTCTCCAACACTAATTCTATTCTTCTTCAGAAACAAAAGAGAAAAGACAATTAGGTGTAGTAATTTCAAAATCTGTCAAACCGTCAGTGAGACAGCTTCTACCTTTTAAAGAAACATCTATAAATATGCCTTAATACTACATATTATGTGTAAGGACAGTGTTTCTAAAAGTTTTCATTAAAAGCTCAGGTGAAAAAAAAATTAGCTGGTCACGGAAGCCTGTATAGCAACAAGAACTGTTTGGCTTTGCTAACTAATTCCTTTTAACTGAATTTGTGAATCTTGGAGTTTGTATACTTGTACAATGATAGTAGGTGAAGCAGACCCTTACAAGGGAATACATTAGGCTTTGTCCCCTGCACATACACAAACTTGAAGCTAGCAATTCTGTGCACATGTTCATTATGTTTGAATTCTGCTAGTCATTTTCCATCCCCTTGCATGGATACATACCTTTTCATAAAAATTCTTCCAGGCATTCATTAATGTTATTTGGGAAATTAAAGACTTAGTTACTAGTATGACTTGCCAAAAGCATTATTTCTCAAATTCCTTCTTATTTTAATAAGGAGTATAGCATATGCATGTTATACTACTTATTATAACAAAAAGGGATATAACCCAGTCACTGGGGATACACAAGCCAAGTGCATATCTTTGTGTCAGTCCCAAGCCCAGATAAATGGGGAGGGATGCATCAGGAATGGTATCTGGTGTAAAACCTCTGCCAAATAGCATATGAGGACAACAGTACAGATTTCCATACCTGATCGGTCGAGGCCCGGGTTAACAACGACCCCCACCAGTACTGTTAGCCAACAGGGTGCTGGCAGAAATTGAGCTGCTGTTGTCCAAAGGAGGAGAAGGAGAAGAAGAGGGGGAAGGCATGCCCAAAAGCAAAAAGAGAGGAGGAAGGTTAGGAGTGTAGTAGTGAGGGTAGGAACTTTGAATGTCAGCAGTATGACTGGTATAAGGAGAGAGCTGGCTGATATGATGGAGAGAAGGAAGGTTGATATACTGTGTATGCAAGAGACCAGATGGAAGGGGAGTAAGGCCAGGTGTATAGGAGCCGGGTTCAAATTGTTCTATCATGGTGTGAATAGGAGGAGAAATGGGGTAGGGGTTATCCTGAAGGAACAGTATGCCAAGAGTGTTTTGGAGGTGAAAAGAGTGTTGGATAGAGTGATGTTTATGAAGCTGGAAACTGATGGTGTAATGATGAATGTTGTTAGTGCATGCACTCCACAAGTGGGGTGTGCGATGGTTGAGAAAGAAAAACTTTGGAGTGAGTACGATGATGTAGTGGTGAGTGTACCCAAGGATAAGAGACTGGTGATTGGAGTGGATTTCAATGGACATGTTGGTGAAGGGAACATAAGGGATGAGGAAGTGATGGGCAGGTATGGTGTTAAGGAGAGGAATGCAGAAGGTCAGATGGTAGTGGATTTTGCGAAAAGGATGGACATGGCTGTGGTGAATACGTATTTTAAGAAGAGGGAGGAGCATAGGGTGACATACAAGAGTGGAGAAATATGCACACAGGTGGATTATATCTTATGCAGGAGGGCCAGTCTGAAGGAGATTGGAGACTGTAAAGTGGTGACAGGGGAAAGTGTAGTTAGGCAGCATAAAATGCTGGTCTGTAGGATGATGTTGGTGATCAAGACAAGGAGGACAAGTGTGAGAGCAGTGCCAAGGATCAAATGGTGGAAGTTGAAAAAGGGTGATTGTGAGCTGGAGTTCAGGGAAGAGTTAAAACAGGCACTGGGGGGCAGTGAAGAGTTACCGAATAGCTGGGTATCTACAGCAGAGATGGTAAGGGAGACAGCTAGAAAGGTGCTTGGTGTGACATCTGGACAGAGGAAGGAGGACAAGGAGACCTGGTGGTGGAATGAGGAAGTACAGGAGAGTATACAGAGGAAGAGGCTGGTGAAGAAGAATTGGGATTGTCAGAGAGATGAAAAATGTAGACAGGAGTATAAGGTGATGAGGAGCATGGTGAAGAGAGAGGTGGTGAAGGCTAAGTATAAGGCATATGGAGAGTTGTATGAAAGGTTGGACACTAAGGAGGGAGAAAAGGACCTGTACCGATTGGCTAGAGAGAGGGACCAAGCTGGGAAAGATGTGCAGCAGGTAAGAGTGATAAAGGATACTGAGGGAAACTGACTCACAAGTGAGGAGAGTGTGTTGAGCAGATGGAAAGAGTACTTTGAGGGGCTGATGAATGAAGAGAATGAGAGAGGGAGAAGGTTGGATGATGTGGGGATAGTGAATCAGGAAGTGAAAGAGATTAGCAAGGAGGAGTTATGGACACTTATGAAGAGGATGAAGAATGGAAGGGCTTGGTGTTCCAGATGACATACCAGTGGAAGCATGGAAGTACTTTGGAGAAATGGCAGTGGAGTTCTTAACCAGATTGTTTAATGAAATCATGGAAAGTCATACGATGCCTGAGGAGTGGAGAAAAAGTGTTTTGTTACCTATTTTTAAGAATAAGGGTGATGTGCAGAGTTGTAGTAACTACAGAGGGATAAAACTAATCAGTCACAGCTTGAAGTTATAGGAAAGAGTAGTTGAATCTAGGTTAAGAAGGGAGGTGATGATTAGAGATCAGTAGTATGATTTCATGCCGGGAAAGAGCACTACAGATGCAATATTTGCTCTGAGACTGTTGATGGAGAAATATAGGGAAGGTCAGAAGGAGTTGCATATGATAGGGTGCCTAGAGAGGAGTTGTGGTATTGTATGAGGAAGTCAGGAGAGGCAGAGAAGTATGTAAGAGTGGTACAGGATATGTACGAGGGTAGTGCGACAGTGGTGAAGTCTGCAGTGGGAGTGACAGACCCGTTTAAGGTGGAGGTTGGATTACATCAAGGATCAGCTCTGAGCCCTGTCTTATTTGTAATGGTAATGGACAGGTTGACAGACGAGATCAGACAGGACCCCCCCCCCATGGACTATGATGTTTGCAGATGACAATGTGATCTGTAGTAAGAATAGGGATCAGGTTGATCACCCTGGCGAGGTGGAGATATGCTCTAGAGAGGAGAGGAATAAAGGTCAGCAGGACTAAGACAGAATATGTGTGTATGAATGAGAGGGAGGATAGAGGAATGGTGAAGATGCAGGGAGTAGAGTTGGCGAAGGTGGATGAGTTTAAGCACTTGGGATCAACAGTTCAGAGTAATGCTGAGTGTGGAAGAGAGGTGAAGAAGAGGGTACAGGCAGGGTGGAATGGGTGGAGAAGAGTGTCAGGAGTGATTTGTGACAGACGGGTACCAATAAGAGTGAAAGTGAAGGTCTACAAGAGGGTAGTGAAACCAGCTATGTTGTATGGGTTGGAGACGGTGGCACTGACAAAAAGGTAGGAGTCAGAGCTGGAAGTGGCAGAGTTAAAGATGTTAAGATTTGCACTGGGTGTGACAAGGAATGGACAGGATTAGGAATCAGTATATTAGAGGGTGAGCTCAGGTTGGACAGTTTGGAGAAAAAGTCAGAGAGGCAAGATTGCATTTGTTTGGACATATGCTGAGGAGGGATGATGGGTATATTGGGAAAAGGATGCTAAGGATGGAGCTGCCAGGTAAGAGGAAAAGAGGAAGGCCTAAGATAAGGTTTATGGACGTGGTGAGAGAGGACATGCAGGCGGTTGGTGTGACTGAGCAATATGCAGAGGACAGGAAAAAATGGAAACAGATGATCTGCTGTGGCGACCCCTAACTGGAACAGCCAAAAGCGAAGAAGAAGATAACAAAAAGGGATATAGCATATGAATGTTTGCCAAAATGTTCAGCAAGTAGCACAGATGCTATGGATGAGCTTTTGGCATGCACAGGACTGCATCTCTCTATATCTTTCCATTAGCATATTTAAAACTAAATAGGCCATATGTAGTACATGCCCCCTTTTCTAGCTGTGTATATGCAGTGTGTGTATATATGCGTGCGTGTATGTTTGTGTCTGTGTGCATGTGTGCACGTGTGCATGTATTGGTCAAAGGTCGCTTTTAGCAAAAGATGTCTTTATGTGGAAAACTGGTTAAGTGCACCTAATATTCAGTGCTGTACATGTTGGACATAGGAATATATATTGTGGAAGATGGCAGCTTCATTGGCTATAATTATACTATTGTCGTAGAACAATCTTTATAGGTTTTGCTACTGTTCTTTGTCCTGTAATTTTTTTCACTGTATATATAAATCTTTCTACTTGTGCATTTCACTACAAGTACTATGAATCGGCTATTATATGACTGAATTCTCTGATATGTACAAATCTTTTAAATTTGTGACTTTTGTACTGCGGACAATGTGAGATTTGAGAATTTCAGGTACCCCTCTCTTGAGAACATAGTCTTTAGCAAACTTTTACTTTTGAGTCAGCAAGTGTGATTATTTCAAGAAAAAAACACAGCAGGTTCCAAACCCTACAGTAAAAGTAAAATTACACTTTCTCTCTCTCTCTCTCTCTCTCTCTCTCTCTTTCTGGTTGAATATTAGGGCATTGTACAGTTAACAAAACTTAAACATAAGTAGTTCATAAAAATATTTTTTTATTGAATGTATTTTTAAATATGTTGATATTATTTCAACAGTGTTTGCAAAGATTGTGGTATAGCTTTAATGTTTTAATATTTTAATAAGTTTTTTTCAATTGGAGATGTATTTCGTTGCTAGGGTACAGTGATTAAATGAATTATTGGGAGTGAGCACTTAATTGGATATGTTATATATTACTGACATTCTCTAGTAACTGTTACTCTGAGGAAGTCCTATTTTATATTCAGAGATGAATGCACTTAGCGCTTGAATAAAT
This sequence comes from Protopterus annectens, assembly GCF_019279795.1. Lineage (NCBI taxonomy): Eukaryota > Metazoa > Chordata > Ceratodontiformes > Protopteridae > Protopterus > Protopterus annectens. The sequence goes on along the minus strand of NC_056731.1, from coordinate 569,954,625 downwards.
TTCTTGGATTTTATTTATTTTTTCTGTGACTTGCTGTTACATTCCGCAATTCGAGTGTGGACTAGTCTCAGGGCTGGTTACATCTGCTTTTACTCTATGGTTTGGATCCTGCTACATTTCTTCTTGATTGGGAGTGTATGTGTTCTTTCTTGATTATTTCAAGACACCTTTAAAAATAATCCACAGCTCTAACAAACTAGTGCCCACTCTGCTCTATTAATTGTCTGGTAATGGATATGCTAGCATCTTTTCCTTATGATTGCTATCATGATGGGAACTAAAAACATCATGGCTCTGCACTGCTAGTTCTGTCTGAATAGACATTCCTGGTCAATACATTATATCACTTCATCTGTCTTTCCACATAACTGTTTCAGGATATGATTCTTGTAATGTAATTATTCCCAGATATGGTTCATTTATTTTCTCAACCACTTGCATTCTTAGCTGATTTGGGACTATTATTTTGTCAGCTTTGAATATTAAGCCAGGGGGGACTAATCGACTAATTTCTTCCTTGAAAGAATTATACAAGGTACATTTCTTTCTTTCCTTCTTTCTGATTATTTTTGCTCAGTCCACTCTCATTTCAGTTTCTTACAGTATCTGCATTTCTAATTCATTGTCAATAGCAATGTCTTTCACCTTTTCCTAGTTAGGAGTGACCACAGCAGATCACCAGTCCACAGATTGATTGGCAGTGGTATTTTTATGGTGGCGAGTTGCCAGCCTGGTGCCCAACCTTCACAGAAGGCACAGACATACACACACGCACCTATCTGCATGTCTTTAAAACTCACTCGACCTCAGTGAGGAAATGCAGACTCCGCACAGAAGGCATTCCCGACAGGAATCAGACTGGAGAACCTCTTGCTGTGAGGTGACAATTCTAACCGCTGCACCACCACGGCCATACATCTCAAAAAAATCTATTGGATTTAATTATGAGTCACAAAATCGGAACAAAATTAAACTAAAGGAGAAGAGTGAATATTGATAACTGCTTTTCTCCTTTAAAGTTATGTTTTCAGGGTTTATGCCCTCTACTGCTCCAATATGGGTGTCTTAAAATTTCACACATGACCTACTTATATGTATAGTAATTCTGAGATTGCCATATTTCAGAGAAAAAGGAATTCTGCAAATCTCAGACATGATCCATATAAGTCCACATTTTTGAATATTCGTTTGCATTATTTAAGGACTCACACACACACTAATCTCAGAATTTAAAATGCATACTCTTAAAAATGATAGTTGTTCTTATGGCTGGCAGATTCTACACATGGAATCCCCCAACTATTGTGTATTTTACCTAGGTCCTAAAGATATTGCTGAGGACTGCATGGCTGGTCATGGATTTTCTCCTTTAAACTCTGAAAAAAGGATAAGTGTTCCCAGAAAGGTGCTTTTTTATTTTATTGATTTAAACTTTGATCAATGGGCTCATCTTTCTAGGCTAGTTGTCTCTTTTTGGGGGAGACAATGTGGTATTAACACTATTAGGGGAAATTGGGCAAGAACATTTTGTAGCTTTCCCATGTCTTTTCAGTAAGTGCCACTGGATCTTGTACATCCATCTGAGTGACAATCAAATCAAGTAGATGACACTTCAGATAAATGTCTTATCCAGAGGTTGCCACACTCATGAGTGCAGCACCACCCTAATGTTGCACTGCTGTATCACCAGTCCTAGCAAAAGGTGTAAAAAAGAGAACTTCAATATCCACCACGGTAATAGATCTGTTAAAACCAATTTTAATCAAAGACTACTTAAAATAGAAGAAAATATAACAGTTTCTGATAAGCACTTTCAGCTAGGTAAGCCTTCTTCAGAACATTCATTCAACAGCATTACTGATCTATCTTTAAAATGCATGATATCCAATCATGTTACTTATTCAAATTGGATGGGTTCACTCAACCAACTATTTTGTTCTTCCTCCCTGTAGACAGCCAGTGGTGGTTCATAGAATATTTCCCTATCATTGGAACTAAAGGTGTTCCTTCCATCAATCCCTGTAGTCTTCTTTTTTACTTTAATCGAATCATTGCACAGGAATCCTGTGCCTGCTGTATGACATTGTTGAGTCAAGCCCCTTTTTTGTGCCCAATCCTATATGGTTTCTAAAGGGGTGTTATTCAGCTATCCATCATTGGTTGATGTCTTTTATTTGTAACCAATGGTATGCCTTCTGGCTTTCAATATCAGTTTTAATGGAACCATAGTATTAAGTCTAGGGGGGTGGCTTGCTCTCAAGTTTACGATCCAGATGATTTCCCTTACTTCTGTACGATTCATTATGTCCTCTCCTCTTAGGGTTTGTGTAACCACCTCTATGGCCTGAAACTTGAACCTGTGAGTCGGATAATTTAGTACATGCATCACCAATGCATTACTGGGATCAGAGATACGAATATCTCTAAGATCTCTTAGGATACGTTCCTTCAGATGCTGATCCATTTTCCCAATATACAAAACATCACATTGGCAACAGGTTGCCAAGTAGACCAGATGTTGAGTGTTACAGTTAGCATAAACACAAAAATTAAAAATCTGATCGGTCACAGAATGGTGGAATGTATTTAAGTTATTAATAGATGGACACACTTTACATCTGTTGCATTTAAAAGTGCCTTTGCACTCTGAAAGAGTCTTGCTGGGAAATCCATCTTTATTACATAAAAGTCTCTTAATGTTCTTCTTGTTTTTAAATGTGAATCTTGGGGTCTCACCTACTATATTTCTTAGCCTTTCATCGGCTGTAAGTATAGGCCAAAATCTCCTAATTATGTCACAAATTAGTTTGTTGTCCGTACTGTACGTCAGTGTACAATTTACCTTAGTTTCTTTTTTCTTAGTTGGAAGTTCTTTAGGTTGAGTAACCAAAACCCAGTCAGAAAAATGCGGTTGCTCTTTCCCTTTTCTAAGAATTTCACGGTAATTCCTCATAGTAAGATTTCTAGCCTTATAGCCTCTTTCCTTAAGACTGACACAGAGCTTCTGACATTCTGAGCTAAACTCTTCTTCGCTAGTACATAGGTGTGATGTCCTTAGAACTTGGTTTTCAAATATGTTTTCAAAAACGTGACCTGGGTGCATATTTTGTCGATGCAAATAATGATTTCTCCATGTTGGTTTCTTAAAAACCTTAATACTTATTCCAGTAACATGGTCCAAGTGAATTTCAACATCCAGAAAGTCAATTTTTACTTTTGAATGTTGGACCTTGAATTCCAGAAAGTCAGTACATTCATTAATAAATGTAATGAAGAGATTCAATTGATCAAGTTTCCCTTTCCATAGAACAAAAATGTCATCCACAAAATGACCATAATAGATCAAATGTGGTTTCCATGGGCTCATATCATTTAGAAATTCCATGTTTTCCCAATTGGCTAGTACCAAATTTTAAATAGCTGTTTGCACAGGGGGTGCCCATGGCCACCCCTCCAATTCTGTAAATAGTACTCTTCCCCATAAAGGAAGACATTATTGTCCAAGACAAGGTCCAATAGAGAACATATTAGGTCAGAATCCATATGTGCTTCGCGTAGAAATGAGCGTATCTATTGCAGTCCAAAATTATTTGGGATTACAAACTTGTAATATCCATTGTTACTAGAAAGATGTCTTCAAAATTATTGATATGATGGAGCTTACTATACAGGTCACTTAGAAAACTGCCTGTATCTTTTAATACCAAAGAAGCCATTGTTAAAGCTTTCTTCAGTTCGTTTTCTATATAAATGGACAATGGTTCTGTGATCCAGTCTCTACCTGCTACAATGGGGCGAACTGGAGGATCTATTTTATTTTTGTGTACTTTGGGAAGTCCACTAATACTTGGTATTGTGGGATGCAAATAATTAAAGAAATCATATAGATCTTTGGTTAGGCATCTTTCCATAAGCATCTTATACAAGCAACTTTGTACAAGACTTATTCTTGAATCATCTTCTCTTTTAGTTAATCTTTTATATGTTTGCTCATCTCTTAACATAACTTGCATCTTATTTCGATACCATTCTGCATCCATCACAACTATACTTCCACCCTTATCAGCTGGTTTGATCACTATATTGTCCATTTGTCTTAATTGACTTAAGGCTTCTTTTTCTTGTCTTGTTATATTAGGAAACGTACCAGTAGCATTACCATTCATCCTTAATTTACTGACTTTATCTTCACACAACTGTGAGAATAAATCCATGGCAGGATGACCAGCTGGAATATAACTACTCAGTTTCCTATATTTATTCGTGTTTTGCAAGTTTTCCATTCCAAAAACACATTTTAGTGTAGCATTTCTTGCAAAGAGCCTCAGTTCAGTTACAAATTCATTCAAATCTGAATGTAATACAGGAATAAATGTCAATCCTTTGCCCAGAATAGTCATCTGCTCTCGACTTAACACAACATTACCCGCGATACACTGATTACCAAGTTTACATTGTGAGTTTCTTGCATTTTCTTTCCTAGCTTTGGGCCTTACATTCTTGTGAAAGGAATGTCTCATAAAAACTGAAAGAGGCCAATTGGTTGATGCATGAATTGCACCTTCTTTAGGGCGAGTTGCTTGCTCTAAGTTAGTTTCTATAAGAACCCCATTACGAAGAAGATCAGGGACTGTGGTACTTGCTCCTGCTTCCATCAAATCTGTGGCCGCGATTTCAGAACTATTGTGAGCCCCATTAGTCACTATATGCTGTTCTGAAGAGGTATTTTTTACAGTTGCCATCAAACCAGTCTGTAGGGTAGTAACATCCTCAAGAGGCACTGTCCCTACTGCACTAACATGTTTAACTACATGTTTTCTTGTAACATAACAGAGCTGGCTGTGTCCTCTGCTCATATTCTCTTCTCTGGGCCATTCAAAGATGTTACCCTTGGCAAAATCCTGATAATCTCTGGTTAGTTTTTTAACTTTCTGTTCTTTTAGTTTCTTGTCATAAACATTCAAATTAAACTGTAATGTCTCTAGTTTATTAAGATGGATCTCTTGTAAATTAATTCATTCTAATTTCATTTGTTTTTCTTCAATAATCAGAGTTATCTGCTCCTCTTCAAGTCTAAAATAATCAATCAGCAAGTTCATATACTTGAAACTAGTTTCCAAGTTGATTATTTGCCATTTGGCAAGTAAATAAGGATAGGTATTCCCATTGCTCAGTAAACATTTAATCCGTATGCCCCATGGGACTATCTTGTGATACAAACAAGCTTCAAAGTGAAAACATTGCCACTGCAGACATTTTAAAGGATATGCAGCATTTTCTACTTCATGAAACATTTCAAAAAAGTTCCTATTAATTGAATCAGAGTCATCAACTTAAATTGTTTGAGAGGTGGCACTTTCTTTACTTAAATTTACTTGCAGTAGAGGGTTCTTCAAGAGGTGGTTACACAAACCCTAAGAGGAGGGGACATCATGAATCGTACAGAAGTGAGGGAAATCAACTGGATCATAAACCTGAGAGCAAGCCACCCCCCTGGCCTTAATACTATGGTTCCATTAAAACCGATATTGAAAGCCAGAAGGCATACCATTGGTTACAAGTAAAAGGCATCAACCAATGCTGGATAGCTGAATAACGCCACTTTAGAAACCATATAGGATTGGGTACAGAAAAGGGGCTTGACTCAACAATGTCATAAGATAGGCACAGGTCTCGTGTGCAATGATTGGATTAAAGCAAAGAGGAAGACTACAGGGATTGATGGAAGGAACACCTTTAGTTCCAATGATAGGGAAAAGTTCTATGAACCACCATTGGCTGTCTACAGGGAGGAAGAACAAAATAATTGGTTGAGTGAACCCATCCAATTTAAATAAGTAACATGATTGGATATCATGCATTTTAAAAATAGATCAGTAGTGCCGTTGAATGAATGATTTGAAGAAGGCTTACCTAGCCGAAAGCGCTTATTGGAAACTGTTTTATTTTCTTCTATTTTAAGTAGTCTTTGATTAAAATTGGTTTTAACAGATCTAGTACCATGGTGGATATCGAAGTTCTCTTTTTTTACATAGTGGTGCTCCCTTCCTTCGATACCTTTAGCAGTTCAACTTAGATTTTTACTTAATCCTAGCAAAAGGAGTAGGAATAGAATCCCTAGTGTTCTGGTCTTCCAGCACAGCACCATAGGCAAATGTGCCACCTGTTGAGCCACCGAAACTCAGATGAGAAGAATCTTTAAGGCCCACACCATATCTGTTATGGCATCCTCTACTCCAGCCTTAACCTCAGATGGTCTCTCTAGAAAGAAGCAAAATAAGGAGAATGCAGATAGTGACCCAAAATCAACTTGCAAAGGTAACAGATGTTGCATTAGCATGTATTTTTTTAACTATATGACGTCTAAAATTCAAATTTGTGTCATTATTATGTAACTACAGCCATCAGTGATTTACCAGAAATTGTATGAGGTGAAAGTCAGGACATTGTGCAAAATTCTGATCTGCAGAGAGGTATGAGAGCAACACAAATACAGCTTATGTTGCACTGCAATAATAAACATCCTATCGACTATTCACTTGATTCAGACAACTTCCTAAAAAAAGCTAAGCTTTCCACTCACTCACTTTCTGCTCACTCTCAGGCTTAGAACTATGGATACATTTCTTGGAGGATGTGTTATTGACCTCATTGAGTTGTTTTTGCAGCTCTCACGCTGTATATCTGAAATTCTTGAGGACACTGACAAAGCCCCTTTGGAAGTTATCTCCACAATTGAACCAAGCACATCCGACTAAGCCAATGACTATGGTTCAGCTTTGGGAACTTACAGGAACTAATTTTCAAAGCGTACTTCATAATTTCAGAAGGACAGGTTGAGCAACTCATCATACTGGGACAAAAGACAGAGGACAGCACTGGCTACAAGGTGGAATTATGTGAACTCCATCCACAGACCTAGACCTGGAAGGCAGATGTCCCAATCGAAAGTACTTAGAAGGTGGGGCACAGACCATCTGCTTCAGGTCCCCTGCAGATGTCTAGTCCTCAGACATTCTGCAGATCTTTATTACTCATCAGCACTTAGCTGAAGATTTAGCAGAGCCTGAAGAAAACCCTGAAACAAGGAGATCTATTGTTTAGGAAGAGCTTAAGGCAGGATTCATAGGTTCATATAAGGTTGTTAGACTAATGGTTCAAGGCTTGTAAAAAAATATAGTACTTAAAAAAAAAATAAGTAATTAAAACACAACAATTTTACAGCTAGCCCATTCTTTAAGCACAATAATGCCTTCCAGGGTGTGTGTTAATGTATAATTAATGCCCTTCCAGGGGTGTAGATGCTCTACGACATCCTGGGCGGGTGTTAGTTACATATTAACACACACCCTGTCAGGCATTATTGCTTGCTTAGAGAATGGGCGACCTGTGGAACACACCTTGATTGGAGAACAAACATTCTCCAGCAGGGAGTTAAGCTACAGGTAATGGCCGCTGAAAAATGAGTCAATGCTTCACAGCAGCATATCAAGCTGCTGTGGAACTTGGACTGAAAAAACTAATGACCACCATTATTTTACACCTGCTAAGCAGTGTTTTTGCTGTTTGGTGAGTGTAAATTAGTAATGTCTTTCGGCTTTTCCTGGTTAGGAGTCACCACAGCAGAACGCCGGTCCGCTCATGACTGGCAGTAAATTTTTATGGTGCTGACGTGCCAGCCCGATGCCCAACCTTTGAAGAAGGCACATTCATTCAAGCACGCACCTACCTGCATGTCTTCAAATGTCACTCGACCATGGGGAGGACATGCAGACTCCACACAGAAGGTGCTCTAGCCAAGAATCAAACTGGAGAATCTCTTGCTGTGAAGCGACAACTCTAACCACTGCACCACCACGGCCTTGGTGAGTGTAAAATAAAGAAGAAAAAAATTAAAATAAAAAAACACATGTATTTATGTATTTATGGCTGTATGTGAGAGTGTATGTGTGTATTAAGGTGACAGAGAGATAAATCAAACTTTATTTTACACTCGCTAAGCAGCACTTTTGCTGTTAAGCCAGTGTAAAATATTAGACAAAAAAAAGTGTGTGTGTGTGTGTGTGTGTGTGTGTGTGTGTGTGTGTGTGTGTGTGTGTGTGTGTGTGTGTGTGTGTGATCCTTGGCAAAAAATGAATGAGAAGGCGACTACTTCCTGTTCTCTGGCTAATTGAATAATCAAAGAAAATCATAGTGCCAGAAAAATGTACCGTGGTTCTTTTGACCCTCAAATGCACTGCACTTGAACAACCTTAACACTGAAACCAACCTCAAAGAATGAGCAGCAGGTCCAGATATCTTGAGCTAAGAGGTCTTTTTCTTACTCACATCATCATTTTATCTTATGCAAATGTCATTGCACTCCATTTTTTCATGTTTTACATGAATTTTAACTGCACATTTTAAGCTTATCATATTTTTTGTCACTGTTGTAGTTTACTCTTTTTGTTCTTGTTTTTGTTTTTTTCATATAAATTCCAATAAGGAATGCATTTCCCACATTGCAACCATGCCTCCTTTAAACTTGCATACTAGGTGGTAACATCTTCAGAATTGGGTCTCAGAATTTGGATTATGAAAATTCTACCTCAGGAGATACCTCTCAACCTTTTAGCTCAGGATATCTGGATAAGTCTAAAATAAATGGAGGACAAGGGCTGAAAATAGGAACATATTTTAAATGTTGCTGTTACAAAATCACAATTACTTGAATATTAGGATTTGTGTTGGCATGCATTTTCTTTAGCAGAGGTGTGTGTGTGTGTGTGTGTGTGTGTGTGTGTGTGTGTGTGTGTGTGTGTGTGTGTGTGTGTGTGTGTGTGTGTGTGCATGTGTGTGTGCGCGCGTGTGCGTGCGTATGTGTGTGTGTGCATGTGTGTGCACGTGTGTGTGTGTATGTGTGTGTGCAAGAAGTGTGAGTTAGTGAGATCGACCACTGTCAGCAGCAGTAAAAAGGTCTGCATACCTCTTTTCCTTTCAGCTGAAGAAATCTGGATAAAGCCTAAAATAAAGGGGAAACAAATCCTCAAAAATAGGAATAGATTTTAATTACTGTTCTTATAAAATTACAAACTTTCTTAAATAAAAGTATTTGTGTTATCATTCATTTTCTGAAGGAAATAAAAGTCTGAAACTCAAATTTATATCATTATATAGTAATTTCAATCTCCAATAACTGGCAACAAACAAAACATTTTAGGAGGAAAGTACCAAAAAATGAAGTAAATACCTAGATATTTAAAGTGGTATATTTTGGATCCAACACCATTTACACATACTACAACAAATTCAAAACATTACGCAAAGGAACTATTTTACATCAAAAATATATAAACAATAATATAGAAAAAAGTATATAATATAGTAAAAAAGTAAAACACAACAATTTTACAGAAAGCCCATTTTCTAAGCATAATAATGCCTTCTAGGGTATGTGCTATTGTGGAAATAATGCCCTTGGCAAGGGTGTAGAAGCTTGATGCAGAACACCCATGGGCAGGTGTTATTTTCACAATAACACATACACCCTGTTGGGCATTATTCCTTGCTTACAGCACATTCCAGCCTTTTACTACTTCTCTAACAGCTGCTTCAGATACATTGGATGTCAATAAAATACCAAATATAAGACTATGGATCAGTACCTTCCTAACAGTATAGTAAACATACACACCGTGGAGTTTTCTACATCTTTTTTGCCTGAAACCCTTCCTTGCATGTTATACTGAACATAACATAACATTTGGAATCCTGTGGAACTCTTCTTCAGCTGTAAGCAATGAGCATTGCCGTCTTTTAATTACTGTATGCACATCTTCTGGAGCAACCATACCTCTCAACTTCTTAGCACAAGAATTCTTGTCATGTTGAAAAATAATCAAGGGAGAGGCAGGCAAAGATCCCATATCAAGGACAGATTTTAAATATTGGTCTTAAAAACTAAAAAAAGTTGCTAAAGTAACAGATGTTGTATTAGCATGTATTTTTGAACTATATGTTCTGTAACTCTGATATTTGTCATTATTTTATGAATGCAGTATTCCATGATTTGTCATACCAGAAATTTTATGAGGGGCGGATCAAAAATTTGAGGTTAAAATCTAGACATTCTGCAGCATTCTGGACATTTGAGAGGTTTGGGGGAAACACAAATATGACTTATGCTGCATACATTATCATTCTGTTGATTCAGACCACTTCTTAATAACAGCTAAGTTTTCTTCTCACTTCCTGCTCCTTCTCAGTCCAGATAACTATGGGTACTTTTCTTGGAGCACTTGTTACTGGCACATCATCAGGATTTGACTGAACATTATATTCTCTTACAAAATCTCCTAAAGCAGCATACTCAGGAAGGATATCATTGCTATAACTTTGCACAATATCCAAGATGTCTCTGCAGTGTGCAAGTGTTTTTAAATATACTCACACTTGCTTTGATATTGTGAATCATTCCTAGGTTATCTAAAAAAAATTAGAGAGAGTCCTAAGATATTATAATTATTAATGATTTTAAAGTGTGTGGTTTAAAATGAAATTGTTTATTGTTATATTAATAGGTCCATAGCTTTTGACTCAGTTACTTTCCTGGGTTCATGAATATATATGTCAGAAGACAACTACACCTTAACTGTAACACTTCCTTTAGCCAAGTGCATTTTCCTCCCCAAAGAACAATCCACATACATCAAGTTTCTTCTTCTCAAAAGCATTTCTACTCTGGGCAGCTTTCTCACTATACACCATGCTGGGGATGAACAGAATCTCAGATTTTCTCAAGAAACGTTTCAACCTTGTTCTTACATTGTCTTGGCTGTCGCATCTAAATGTCATTTGTTAAGGAATAACAACACTCAAATCAAGTATCTGTAGATCAATTTCATTTACACACAATGGGGTCATTAAGCTATTCAAACTGTAGAGATTGCAGATTTACTTTCACTTACAGATGGAATCATTCCTTCTCCTGGGGCCATACACTAGCTGAGTCTTTGCTTACTTCCATATGTTAGGTATACTTCCAAAATAATGCATAATTTAAACATCTGGAAATATGTTCAAAATAAAGCAACGGTTATAAATAGGGTAGAAGCGCATCTCATAAGTTACTGAACTAGTCACAGTTAAGAAGTGCGAAAAATATTTGAAACAACATTGACTGGATGTTAAATAGCTATTATAATGTAAAGGTATTTATGTGCTGACCAAGGATGCTATTCAAGTTGTCTATTTTACTAGGTATATTTCTAGTGATATTTTGATATGTGTTTAATTTGGATATATTTATGCATTGGCAAATTTATTTTGAAACTGTTTTAAATAGAAGCCTTAACTAAGAGTAGAAATTAACAATTTTGCTAACAGAAGCAGGCACAAATATCTTTTTAAAGTGTATTGCTATTTCAACCTGACTAATTAGGTGACATTTTCAAAGGCTAGAAATAAAATACTGTTGCTGACTGACAGAAGGAGGCAAGACTTGAAGCTAAAATTCCAACTTTACTTTATTTCATCCATTTCCTCACCCAGCGCATGTTTAGAATGTATAACACAAAATAGAAAACAAAGCTCAAAATGTATAAAACATCTGTAGGATAACAAATCTCTAAGAGTCATAACAAACAAGTTACTCATACTCTTACTGAGGATTATCAAATTTACCAATATTTTCACTACTTCCGTTGTTAAGTGTATGGAAACGTGATCTTACATGATAAACTAGAGAATTATAATCTCATCAGATATGTCTTCATAATGCACTGTAGGCAAGAAGTAATTTTTCAAGGTTAACACCATATCCATACCCCTGAGGCTGTTAATATTTAGAAAAAAAAATAATGAGTAGTAAGTATTCATTGTTCTTTTGGCAGTTTTGGACTGTGTAGGTGTGTCTGTGTCTCTATGTGTGTATGGATTTACCTAAAATGATTGAATCAAAGAAACATCAATGGCTCTAATGTCAAAATGTTAATGTCGACAAAAAAGAATGGCAGACTTTTGCATATAATCTGAAGAATAACCTTGGAGCATGTACATTTTAAAACATGTATTTTTCAAGGGGGTAAACTGTCCTGCATCCTGGCTGTTACCCACCACCCCTTTCTAATTATTTATTCCACCTCAGAAATTGCAGAAAGCTCCATGGACTGGGTATATCCACTACCAGGACAGTTGATCTCACACACCTGTCAACCATCTTGTTTGGTGACCAAAGAATGTTGATGAATTAAAAGTCGAAATTGGAGGGTTTTGCTTAATGTAAGCACTCCCATATATAAATGTGTATGTATTGATAGATAGATATAGATAGATGTGTATATAGATAGATATATAAATACACACGCACAAACATATATATTTATATTTATATATGGATATATATATATATATATATATATATATATATATATATATATATATATATATATAGTTTGAAACCACAGTCATATCTGACATCATACTTTCTCACTGCCTACCTACCTTTGTGCTCCTACAATATTATCTCTTTCCTATCATCTCTATTTCCCTTTATCTCTCAACCTCACCATCTCACCACTGTCACCCCCCCCGCACTTGCTTTCCTACTCTTTATCCTAACGCTATCCTTCCACTTCCTCTGCCTCTCTTCCTCCCATATGACTAACCACATTCTCTTTACTTTTCTTTCTTCCAAACAGGACACCCTACCCTGATCAAACAGCAGTCTGATGACAGAACCACACTGTACCGCTAAAGCTAAAATGGGAAGCAGTAAACATTTCCCGGTTTCCATTTTTGAGCTCCTGGTTAACTTCTAGAACTATGTATGTACACTCAATATTGACTGTATAAAGCTGCAATAATAATTAGTGTCCTCCCATGGAACATTATACATCACCTCTGCCCCACTCCACCCCTGCTTTAACATTCCCTGTCCCATATCCATATTAGCCCCTCTGGTCAATTTTTTTTTCATTTCCCATATAGTTTGGACATTTTCTTTCCTCTCACCAGACTACATGCACTAAAGTATTGTTTCTGCTGGCTCACTATATTAATCTCCATCTCCCACACTTGTTACTCTTCTCCCTCCCAGCTTTATGTTCTTTTTAAGTTTGTACTGGTTAGCTTAAACCTTTGTCTATTTTTCTAATTAAGATTACCTGCATGTGGATAGATTGTTTTTTGTGCTGATAGCTTCTAGCTTGGGCCAACTCGCTCCATTTCCCTTGCTTCACTCTGGCTCACTCCGTCCCCCTCCATCCTACCTCCATCCCACACACCCCCACTTTCATTACATTTATACTCTCTATACCACACCCTTTATTGGCCTTCAACCAATCAGCTGCCCCTTCAATTAACACCTGCACTCTATTTTCACTCCCACCACTCTCCCATCCCCCTAGTCACAGTGCATACTTCTGTCCCTCCCTTTATACACCTACCATACCTCTATCTCCTACTCATTGTCCCTCTTACAAGTAACCCCCCAGTCTCCTCAGTATTGGTCCACTAGAACTAACAACCGTCAACATCTCAGTTTCTCATTCTTCAGTCTCAAACTCTGCTATCTTCCAACATGATGTCTATATAGTATATCTGTCTGCCACCCTTCTCTTCTTCCTTATTCTGTCAATCTATTACCATACTTTACTCAGCTATTAAACACCATCACCTACTCTCCCCTTCAATCACATCACCTGCACCATTCCTTACTCTCAACTAATTTCTCCTTCACTTTTTCATATCTCTCCTTCTGATCTGTACAAGATCCAAACATTTCCAAATACATCTCTCTCCACTACTCTGAAATCAAGACATCCTGCTACCCTTAACCTACTCACATATTGTCATACTTTCTTTGATACACTTCTCCTAGATGGGGACATCCATCCCAACCCTGGACCATATGCCTCTACCTCTCACAAATGTACACCTCATACCTCACCCCTGCAGTCACCTCCCCATACATTTACTACATTATGTATCTTGTCTGTTAAAATACAAAGCCTTGTTAATAAAATAACTGAACTTCACTCATGTATCATTAACACCTCACCCCATATATTAACCATATCAGAAACCTGTTTAAAGTCACACATCTGTAATACAGAAATTCTACCTCTAGGTTACAATAGCTTTCACTCTGGCAGAACCAATAAAAGGGGTGGAGGGGTAACCATCCTCTACTCTGAACAACTTAATCTCACTCCACTATTTTTTTGCAGTTCCTAGCTTTGCACCAGCTAAAATTCTCATTGTAAACTGTTACCTAAGTCCTCACAAAAAAATTGCCATAGTCTCTGCCTATATACCTCCCAGGGGTAATATTCCTATCCTTGAGCACTTTCTATCCTGACTCAGTCAATATGTTCCACATGAAACTGTCATACTTGGTAACGTCAGCACAGACTGGTCTAAACTCTCCCCCAACTCTCCTAGTCCCGATCTTAATCTTTATGTCTTCCAGCAGCTCATATCCTTCCCTATTCATAGTAATAAAAACTGCACTATTGGACCTATCTTAGACTGGATCCTCACTTCTAAAATCACCTCTGCCATTACCCTGGTACACTCCCTAATGCTTTAAGTGACCATTCTCCTACCTTTATCCATAGATTCTCCCAACAGTCTCCCAAAGCCACCTATACAGGGAGTGTTTCAATCTTACCCATTTTGATCCAGATACTTTTAACTCTAAACTATTTAGCATTAAATGGTCCTTCCTTTATCACCTCCATATACCATCCTCTTCAATAACATATTTCTTGACATTCTCAACTCCATGGCACTCTCTCGAAAAATCAAGATAAAATCTAACTTTGCCCCCTGGCTTACAAAATATACCCACTCCATTATGCATGAAAGAGACAGTGTCTGGAAAGCCTGGGTAAAAATTAAATCTCCCCTACTTCAAAGATACAAAGAGCTAAGAAACATGTCAAAAAACTAGTCAACAAGGATAAGAAAACGTATGTCTCCTCTAACCAATGCAGCCCACATAAAAATTCCAAAAAAATCTGGACCAACATTAATAATCTTATCTATCCTAGCAACCCCTCTACTCCCAACCCCTTCCCACACAACACAGCTACTGAAACTACCACCCTCCTAAACAACTATTTCATAGATACTATCCAAAAACTTACACAAAATAGTACTCCTTCTCCTACCCTGCCATTTCCTTCCATCATAGCTCCCTCTAACACCTTCCCTTTCCAACCAGTTCCCACTACCATCATTAAATGTCTCCTAAATAAATTTAAGCCTTGCCCCCCCCCACTGCTGATAAATTACCACCCTATTTTCTTAAACTCACTGCAGAATATATTGCCTACCCTGTCTCTATACTTATTAATCATTCCATTATTGAAGCTCATATCCCAGACGTAAGGAAAGCATTTAACACAATCCCTCTTCACAAAGGTGGTAACTCTACCGATGCTTCTAACTACAGAATCATACCTATCCTGTCCCCCTAATCCAAAATTCTGGAAAAGTGTGTCCATATTCAGTTGCTCAAACACCTGCTTGACAATAACCTTCTAACTCCTACCCAACATGGCTTCAGACCCTACCACAACACTTCCACAGCAGTACTTTCTTTTACCCAATCTGTAACACAGGCCCATGACAACAATATGCTTGTCTCCTGTTCATTTCTTAATCTCTCTCTAAGGCCTTTGACACTGTTGCTCATCCTAAACTTCTAACTAAACTTTCTGATCTTCATCTCTCTTCCTCCTCTATAGCCTTGCTTTCCAATTACCTATCCAATAGGCTAGAATCCATTTGCTGACAAACTGTCCTTTCCCCCTTCCTTGCTGTCAGCACTAGTGTTCCTCAAGGTTCTGTCTTGGGCCCTCTACTGTTCAACATTGTCACCAACAATCTACATTCTACTTGAAACCATTCCACACATTTACAATATGCTGATAACACCACCCTCATCATCACTGCTCATAGCATTCCTGAACTCCTAGCTCTCACTCAAGACATCAAATCCTAGCACTCAGATAACCAACTTGTACTAAATCCTAAAAAACTAAACTCCTTCTCTTCTTTCCTAGAACACTCACACAACACAAACCCTTCTTCACCATCACCTCCCTTAACAACATCATCATTATACCCAAACCGCATTCCAAACTACTTGATGTCATTATTGATGATGGACTAAAATTTGACATCCATATCCAACAATGTGTAAATAAAACCCACCATAAACTTAGTCTTCTCTATCACAATCAGATGTTTCTTACTGTCTCCTCTACAGCCTTCCCTGCTCAGTCTCTCCTTTTACATTGTCTACTGTATGCTGCCCCTGTCCTCACTAATGTACAATCAACACTCCTATCCAAACTAGAGCAAATATCCTCCAATCTCCTTTACAAATCCCATCATTGCCTCACCCTTTGGACACTTCAATGACCCGAATTCTCTAAACAACTACTTCTTCCACAACTACACATTACACACGCCGTCTTGAATGACCCCTCTTCCTGCCTCTCCATCTCCAATCTTGTGTCTTATTATAACCTCCGCTGACTCCTTTGCACTACTGACAAATACCTTCTGGATATTTACAAACGCAACAAAAACATTGGAAAACCCTCTACAAATACTCAGTAGTTCATGCCTGAAACACACTTCCTCTTAATATAAGAAGCATTGCTCAAAGGTACCCATTCAAACAAGAACTTAAACACTATCTACTAAAGACCTGGTCATGCCCATGTCAAATCCCCACTTGACAACTAACTTCACTTCCCTTTTTCAGCTTTTACTCCTCTGTGATATATCACATTTTTCCTTTCCTGTCATGCAATCTTTACTTAACCCCCCCCCAAAAAACTGTTTTCTTTCTTTATACTTTGTGCCCTAGATTGATCACTAACAGTGTACTTCATGTATGACTTGTTTCTGTAATATGATTTTCACTGTTTTCGAGATTGCTGAGCTTTAATTATAGTAAATCTATCATATGGATTCGATACACATTTTTTTTGTGAGATTGTAATTTCTCTGGAGCTTTTCTCTTTGGGTCTTCACTAAAAATGGGTCCCTGGCTCAATTGGACTAACCTGGTAAACAAATGTTAATACATAAAAAAAAATATATATACATATATATATATATATATATATATATATATATATATATATATATATATATATTACACATCCATCCATCCATCCTCAACCCCCTTTCCCATTTTTGCACATGGGGTTGGGGTGTCACTTTCAACAGTGACAATCATCTTGAGCCAAGGTTTACATCCCTGGGTAGCTAGCCCTGCCACAGTAGTTAATCTATGCCACTCACACCTTTGGCCAATTTAGAGTGTCCAATCCACCTACTGCATGTCTTTGGAATGTGGGAGGAAACTGGAGCACCCAGAGGAAACCCATGTGACTGCATGGAGGACATGCAGACTCTGCACAGAAGGCATCACAACTGAGAATTCAACTGGAGAACCTCTAGCTGTGAGGCAACAACACTAACCGCTTCACCACAGCTGCGACTCGTGTGTGTGTGTGTGTGTGTGTGTGTGTGTGTGTGTGTGTGTGTGTGTGTGTATATATATATATATATATTTAAATATAGATGTATAGATATAGATACATATATATATATATATATATATATATATATATATATATATATATATATATATATATTTATAGATAGATACAAGTATATATATATATATATATATATATATATATATATATATATATAGAGAGAGAGAGAGAGAATAAATATATAGATAGATAGTTACCACAACTTGGTGCATGGTTTCAAGCCAAGTGTGCACAGATCCAGAAACATAACCCCAAAAGAAACAAACTCAACACTCCAGAGATACTTCAGGAAAGGTGGTTTTAGGTTCATACATAGGTACTAGGCTATCTGCCCGAGGGCATTTATAAGCCTAGCCAGAGTGTGTTGGCTTTCGCTGCCCCATTGATTAATTAACTGATCCTCTGTCAAGCAGAGTCAATGAAGTGATCCCAGGGGTGTATTTTCTGTTACTCATCCACTCATCAAGGTTTCTCTTGAAGAGTGTTAGTGAGGGGCTTTGCCTAATGTAGTTTGGAATTTTGTTCCAAAGCATGGGGAGTCCCTGTGACAGGAATCTATCCCTCCAGCATGTTCTATTTATTGTTATGGCAAGGTTTAGCTCACTAGAGCATGTGGCTGACAGTGACTTGGATTTCTTTAGGTGGAGCATGTCCATCATTTCTGAGTTGGACATGGCTTTGTAAGTCAAGCAGAGATCACCTCTGAGTAAGCGATATGCCACTGAGTACAGCCAGAGTTTTTTCAGTCGGGCTGCATAGGACATATGTTTGAGGACAGTAATCCTCTTGGTGAGGTACTTTTGTGGTCTCTCCAGCTGTTGGAAGTGTCTTGTGAGGTATATCCCAAATGGGGAATTGTGCTATATGATGGGTCTGATGAGTGACGAGTAGAGGGGAACTATAACCTCTTTATTTCTAGATGCGAACCCTTTAGTAATTAGATGGGCCACATAGAAGTATTTCCTAACTACGTTGGAAATATGATTGTCAAAGGAGAGATTATTATCTACCTGGGTCCCCAGATCTCTTACGACCTCTTCTGTATTAAGGGGTCTGCCACCTATGTGGTAATTTGTGGATATTTTGTTTTTCCCAAACGGGATGACTATGCATTATTTGGCATTTAGCTTAGGCCATGACTTTGACTCAAGGTGTCCATCTTAGTAAGGCCCTTTTGGAGGATGTCTGTGTTAGCCAGAGTGTCAGTTATGGCTCCCAGTTTGCAGTCATCAGTGAACTTGGTTAGCCATAGTCCTCCTGCGTTTGCTTGTACTTCTGAGAAGTAAATGCTGAACAGTAGGGGTCCCAGGACTGAGCCTTGCAGGACACCACTTGTGACTGGTTTAGAGTCGGACCTGGAACCCGCAATTCTTACCTTGTGAGTTCTATCTGTAAGCCAGTTGGCAACCCATTTCATGACATAGGGGTTTATGTTCAGGCTGGTGAGTTTTTCTGTAATACCCAAGTGGGGAATGGTGTCAAAAGCCTTGGTGAGGTCAAGGTTGGCTTGTGAACAGCCTTTCCCTCATCTATGGCCTTGGTCACTATCTTGAAGAAATCAACCAGGTTTAGTAGGCATGGTCTGCCCTTAACAAAGCCAAACTGGGTCAGGTCAAGTGTTTGGAGGTTTCCAATGTCTTTGTTAATGAGTTTCATGATGATGTGCTCCATAGCCTTGCAGACTAGGCTAGTCAGGCTTATGGGAAGATAGTTACCAGGGTCATTTGTGGCCCCTCCTTTGTGGAGTGGAATAACCATTGCTGTGTGTTATTCTATGGGCACGTAGCCTGTGGAGAGGCTGAGGTTGAACAGCGTGTTTAGGTGGGGGGTTAGTTCATTCTGTAGTTCATGCAAGACACAGCCTGGGACACCATCTGGCCCACTGACACTGTGTTTTTGGATTTTGAAAGGGCTATTTTCACCTGTGTGTCTGTGATTTCCGGGACACTGCACTTTTCCGGTATTGTTGTGGGCCCTTTTGTGGTTGAGAGGGGGTGAAGTCCGAACTGATTCTATATGCCAGGATGTTGGCAATATCAGTAGGTTCAATTTATTTTGTGCTATTTTGCACAAGTTCAGTGCATATATGTGAGTTCCCACTTAGATTCTTAACATAGCTAAAGAAGGCTTTGTGGTTATCTTTTGAATCCTTGGCTATTTTTCTTTCGAAGTTAGCTTTGGATGATTTTATGAGAGACCTTAGTTTCTAACTGATACTGATCAGGGATGTCTTTCATTCTTGGGATTTGCTTTTTTTTCTGAACTAGTTTCCTCCTTCTATTATATAGCCTGTTTATGGCAGGGGTCCACCAGACTGGTTTCCTTCTCTTAGAGGAGTGAGTCTTAGTTTTGCTAGGGAAGGCATGATCCATGCATCCTTGTAGGTGCTCACAGAGTGTATTTGTTAAGGTTTCTGCATCTTGGACAGTGTTATCCTTTAGCGTCAGGGCTGTGAAACTTACCACCTCTGTCTTAAGTAAGGTGAAGTTTGCTTTAGAAAAGTTTTTTACAGTGGTTTCCTTAGTTGGGGATGGTGGTGGTGTGTGGACATCCAGAGTGATTAGTTTATGGTCTGATCTAACCAGTGACGGGTTGACCACTGGTGTGAAACACCTGTTGCCCATGTTTGTGATGACCAGGTCCAATATGTTTTCACCTCTAGTAGGGGAGGTTACCAGCTGATCCAGGGCATTTGATTTAAGGAATTCCAGGAAGCTCTGGGCCTGGGAGTTTGTACTCAAGTAGTTTTCCCAGTTAATGGTAGGGTAATTGAAATCGCCCAATGTCAGGGTATTTGGTAGGACATTCATGTTTTCCATTGTCTCCAGAAAGGTGGAGTGGTGGTCCTGGGTCATGGAAGGTGATCTGTAGCAGGCCACAATTTGCATTGCAGATTTGCCCGATGTTAGTTGCATATGGATGATCTCAGATGTATCATGTTGCGCCACTAACCTGGAGGTGTAAGTATCCTTGATGAATATGGATATACCCCCTCCTTTTGTGTTTCGGTCCATGTTCTGTGGCTGAAACGTGTGGTACGAGTTGTAGCCCAGTAGTGCTGGGGTGCTCTCTGGAGCCTTGAACCAGGTTTCAGTTACTGCACAGGTGCTGACGTTCTCCATACTGAGGAGTGCTTCAAGTGCGTGCATTTTGAGATTTAATCTCCTGGCATTGAGTAGCATAACCCTCAGTTTTTTGTTAATTGTGCTGTTTACGGAGGTGGGTTTGACTTTTGAGCCTTGCCTAAAAAAGGCACTATGGGGGCAGCAAGAGCCTTGGCCAATATTCGAGAGCCTAGGGGGTGACAGGTGCAAGCTGTTTCTTGCAAAGCAACGTGGCTTGTTGAGCATGTCGTCCCAGGCTGACAGACACTGGATCCCCTTTGAATGACACCAGAAGCTTAGCCAATTGTTGAATTTGATCATTTTTTCTTTATACTGAAGTATCATTCTTGGTGAGGGCAGGATGCTACTCAGGGTCAGGGTCATACCAGCCTGGGCTACATGATCAGAGAGCTCTTCCATGTCTCTTTTCATGTAGTCCAGGGAGGTACATCTCAGGTCATTCACACCAACATGAACAATGACAGAGTCATATTTGTACTTGTTCTGGAGTGTCCTGAGTGTTTGTGTTATGTGGCAAATTCTGGCTCCCAACAGGCAGCTAACAGTAACCTTATGCTTGTCCAGCATAGTGAGTGGGACGTCAGTATGCCTGACTATAGAGTCACCTATTACTAGTATGTTAGGTATGTTATTTCGCCTTAAGGGCTGTGATTGTGTGGCACACTGATTTTGTGTTTTATGTGCTGTCTGGTTTGTGACGGGAGGTGCAGGTTGTTTGGGTGTCTGCTTTGGAGGTCTCTGATACTTTTGCAGGTTTTTTATTTAGAGCCTCCGAGTATGATTTTGTGTATTTATGTGTATTTTTTGCCAGTGCTGGTTTAGTAGGTCTGTGCGTGGCTGGAGGTGTGGTACAAGTGTTAACCTTCTCCTCTTGACTGTCTGTTCCAGTCTTGGGTGGAGACAGCTTAGCCTCCAGTTTGGCTGTTTAATTGTATCTCTCGCATATGTTAGTGTTTTTTGGTAGGAGGAGAGGGTTGTCTGTGTACATGAGGCAGTTGTAACATTGCCACAGGATACCCAGATTCACCAGCTGGACTGGAGTACACCTAAAATTGCCCTTTGATCATGCCTGAATAGTAGGGTGAGCTGCTTAGTCGCTTTGTTGGTGAGGGGTGAATAAAGAGCCTTGCCCTGCTGGGCAATCAAGTGTCAGGGTATATTAATGCTTGCTATTAGGTCTGAGCAAGTGCTGGGCTGTAGGATGCTTTTTGAGTGGGTTCAGGCGCCTAGGCAGCGAGATATTTCCCTGTGGTGCATTCGACTGGGGACACATGGCTGAAGTGACATTCAGCTGCAGAGAAATATGTCTGTTTGCAAATTCCCTGTGGGCAAAGAGAAGCACACATTGCCACGCTCACAGCTTTAATAGCCAAATGCATGGTGGCAGAAGAAGCAATGAGTGTTGTGCTCAGTGTACAGTACATACTTATATAACTACAACATGTAGAAGTGTGCTACAGCATGGAGGAAATCCTGCAGGCTACTGTAGTCACATTTATGCTCCAGTATGCATTTTAGGTAATGTTCCCTAGACACTGCGAATGGGATAGTGGTCCACACACTCTAATTATAAAGGCACTGCCCATTGTGCACTGCAATTTTACTGTCACTGACATGCCCTCTGGACAGCCTGCTGCTGATGCCTGCCATATTGCCTGCTGTCTCATGTTCCCTTGGGGACCATGGACATTGTTTTCCCCCTGTACATTTGGTTATTAAAGCTGTGGGCATGGCAGTGTATGCTTCTCTTTGCACACAGCGAATTTGCGAACAGCCATATTTCTCAGCAGCTGAATGTTACTTCAGCCATGTGTCCCCAGTCAAATGTACCACAGGGAAATGTCTGCAGCCTGAACCCTTTTTGGGGTTCAGGCGCCTAGGCAGCGAGATATTTCCCTGTGGTCCATTCGACTGGGGACACATGGCTGAAGTGACATTCAGCTGCAGAGAAATATGTCTATTTGCAAATTCCCTGTGGGCAAAGAGAAGCACACACTGCCACGCTCACAGCTTTAATAACCAAATGCATGGCAGCAGAAGAAGCAATGAGTGTTGTGCTCAGTGTACAGTACATACTTATATAACTACAACATGTAGAAGTGAGCTACAGCATGGAGGAAATCCTGCAGGCTACTGTAGTCACATTTATGCACCAGTTTGCATTTTAGGTAATGTTCCCTAGACACTGCGAATGGGATAGTGGTCCACACACTCTAATTATAAAGGCACTGCCCATTGTGCACTGCAATTTTACTGTCACTGACATGCCCTCTGGACAGCCTGCTGCTGATGCCTGCCATATTCCCCCTGTACATTTGGTTATTAAAGCTGTGGGCATGGCAGTGTATGCTTCTCTTTGCACACAGCGAATTTGCGAACAGCCATATTTCTCAGCAGCTGAATGTTACTTCAGCCATGTGTCCCCAGTCAAGTGTACCACATGGAAATGTCTCGCTGCCTAGGCGCCTGAACCCTTTTTGAGTGCTTAGGTTGAGAATTAGACTAGTATCATGGGAAAAACTGAAGAGGAGACTTAGTGGAGCCAGGAATAATTTAACCCTGGCTAACCGGCACTGCCCGGCGCACAAAACCGTGCAAACACGGTTTTTATAGCAGGGAAATGAAAGAGAGAGAAATTAGCCCAAAATGGCCAATAAACTACTAGCATCTGGGCTGGAACCACTCCTCCAGTGACAGATAGGCTGCTCAAAGCTCCCCTCCCTCGCAGGTGAACAGAGAAACTTCCTTCTATCCAAGTAAGGTATGGACAACTCAGAAACTTGTAACACAGCCCTGAATTCAGCACTAGCCTGAAAACTGGACCATACTAGCTTAGAAAGGTGGGAAACAAGGAATATTTTTGTTTTTTTTTCTTTTGTTTTTTTAAAAGGATAAGGCAAAAATAGTAAAAAAATACACTTAAAACAGCTTTAAACTACTACAAATGATCAGAAAAGGCTATTGCACTTTAGTGTGTAGCCTACAACAGTTAAACAAATTATTTAAATAAAAAACAACTTTTTAAAAGTGCAGGCAGTCAAATAAGTATTTACAATATGTGAAAAAAACAAGCTTTTGAATCACAATAAATGCTGGAAAATCGGCGTTTAGGTGGAAAACACTTAAGTACAGCAAGAAAGCACAGAAAACTGATACTTAATAATTATGTTATATTAATAACATTAATATTAATTAATATTAATAAACCATAATTCTGGTTTTAATAAACCATACCACATACCAGCACAGCAAAAATCACAAACCAGTTTCACCTTTTGGCATCTTACATCTGGTTTAATGTGCTCAGTTCATATCAACCTCCTATAATCTAAGGGTTAGTCATATGACCACACAAAATGTGTACACTGCCAACATTTTTACATTGCAGAAATAATCATAAATATTATAAATAAAATTCATGTTCATCATGAATACATTTGTAGGGTTACATATAAACTTTTTACAAGTGATACATTATTAAAAATATATTAACATAAACATTTCATGTTATTCCAAAAGAGTATAGAGAATATTAAAGACATTTATGTCTGTTATTTCTAGTGTACAAGTTTAAAATAGCATCAGTATCATAAAGCATACTTCCAAACAGCAGAACAGTGATTGAAAATTCAAAGTATTTATTTAAACCCAGTTTATTGATCACTCCAAGAGTAACTGCTGTAATTTTCTCTTTTTTGTGCAACAATTCATGCTTTTGTGCTGAAGACAGTCTATCTACATAAATCAAATGAATGTCAAAGAATGTAAAATGTGCACTAGGATGTTCAATAGTATGTTTATATAGTGCATTTCTATCTTTTTTTTACCTTTTAAATCATTCAAATGGACTGCAGTGTATTTCCCATGTCTTGGTGTCTCACCTACATAGAAGGCACTACAATGACACATTATACATATATAGAGACAGCCAGAGAGAGAGAGAGACAATACAGAATTGTAAATACTCAACTGCCTAATTATGTAAGTTTTGTATGTGTTAACTTACATAAAATATTTAATTTTGCAAATAACCCTACAGTAGGTGCAATTACTACTTACAATGTAACCACTAGTTTTATCATTTAAAAGACTCTGTCACTCAGGCATGAAAATTGGTTTCTTGAAACATTATAAATATTCACCAATGTTCTTGACCCATTAGAAACAAAACTGATGTGAGTCAGAAAGATTTTGATCAAAAAAAGATCCCCATTCAAAATGTACTAATACGTATTAATAATCGGTTTAATCTTAAATGTATAGGTGGTAATTAATCTGGAATATAATTCTGCATCTCTTACATTCATCTGCTGTCTTGAATTCAGTAACATCCCCTCCTTTTTTCTTTGGATGCTGTATTGATGTACCTGTTCTAAATAACACTTATTGTATCCACTTTCCACACAACTATCATCCATTTTCATAGTTTCCTCATCAAATGTTTTTTGTACTACTACAAAGTTATCACAATCTTAAATATCGTGCCTTTAGGATGTTGTTAATTATATGCTTAGGATGGCAACTAGAAGCAGTTAGGAGTGAATTTCTAGTAAATGGTTGTGAATAGATACTAGCAGATATTGTGCAGTCTATCAATTTTTATTACTGAAATGTCTAGAAAAATCAATATTAAATAAATCATATTTAAGTACAAACACTATTAAAAATGTATTTGAATTCAAATACTGAACAAACCATTGTAAAGTATCAGCATGCCCCATCCAAATCATCCAACACTCAAGGTATCTGAGTCACGTGTCAATGAGGCATAAAAACTATTATATTCACTACAGATCAACTGAACTTCTAGAAATCCCATAAAAAGTTCAGAATAAATTGGGACAAAAGAAATCTTGATTGCCGTGCTTTTATGCTGTAAGCAGCAGCTACATGTGTAATAGAACACATTATGTTGCAAAACCATATCTAACAGCTGTAATAAAAATTCACAGCATTGGTCTGTATATACATATATAAAACAATATTTAACTGCTTGAATGCTACCTTCATGTGGAACAATGTGGCATACATATATGCAGCATGGGTAACTTGAATATCAGGCAACAGCTTTAGAAAATCAGGGGTATCCTTTAAATGTGCCCTAACCAAAATTATCAAAGGTTTAAGTTGACTCTCCAAAAATATATGTTGACTCCCCAAAGATATTGACAAGGGTTCTGTCAGTGAGCCATTGCCTGAAGCTAAAGACCTATCAGGCAGATTATCAATGGACTTGAGAATCTTAGGCAAAATGTAACATTTTTGTGGTTCAGGCGCCTCTACTGTTAATAGATGACACAAATATTCAGATATTAAGCCTTGTTCACTAACAGCTAACAAAAAAAGAATCAATACAGCTTTTAAAGTCAACACTGGGATCTAAAGGTAACCTGAACTAAGATATACAATCTTGTAGTTGTCTCAAGGCCTCATTTTCATAATTATCTCAGCTTCATACTACAATGGTGCACTGTTTTCTGCTTGTGTAACAATTAACCCCTTATTAGCAGCTCACATATTTAAGGCAATTTTATGCTGTTGATGAATATTTGAACCACAATTCTTGAACACATTAGTTTGGTTGCTATGCAAATCTTTAAGCAAATATGGCTCAATTTCAGCACAGGATACAGACAAATATTCAGAATCAGTTACATCATCACTTTGAACAGCAGCTCTGTTTTTTGATCTATGCTTCCTGCTCCCTCTTCTAACGCTCTTTTAAACACATTTGGTATTTTGTGTTTAGGGAAGTAATATCAGTTACATCAGGTTTTGTATTAGCATTTTGCAAAAAAAAAAATTTGATAAACTGAGATCTGCCATAAAAAACCTGTACAAAGTAAATTTCCGGATTAAGCCTCCTCTCTTTTTTTTTAGGTTTAGCATCCTTATTTTTTGATTGTTATTTGCAAAATGTACTACTCATTTACTTGCTTTCCATGTATAAATGTCTTTCTTTTGTTAGTCATTTAGGTTTATATTCAGTTTCTATGACTTAACATTTTTTTAAGTTTGGCATCACACCCCTGGACCTCCCGAAGGAACTATGCATATAACTGACCATAGTTCTTATGTTTATCAAAATGCCTAAATAGATTAAATGGAGTTAATATTAATTAATTTATGGTAGTCAGTTGTTCATTATAAAAATCATCCAGCAGTTCCAAAAATTCCAAAGATAGATAGATATTTGTGCAGAAAGTATATATATATATATATATATATATATATATATATATTTTTTTTTTTTTTTTTTACTTTCTGCTCATTATCAGTCCTTTAGAAAAGTAAAATTAGTACAATTCTGTTATGCATGCCTTTTACCAACAATTCCTTCAAAAGTGTCATCAGAAAAATATTAATCTCTGTGCCTGTGTCTCATTTAAATTCCATATTTAACTTACTGTCAGCATTTTTTGCCAACAGTCTTGCCTGCTTTTTTTCTCAGTGCCACTAATGCATTTTTTAAACTTAAGTGTTATCAGCTCTTCGATAGTACCTTGTAGAAGATTAAGTGTACCTTGCACCTTGGGCTGTTTTCAATTCACCCCCCCCCCACATACACTTTCTGTGGACCATCTATAAATGCATGTGCTCTTTTGGTTTTACCTACCTGATTGTTTTAAATTATACTCCTTGATTGATACAGCATCATTGTTAAAGTGTATTTTGAATTTCTAGTTTTGTACATTTTTTCCAGTAAGGGGTGAAGTAAAACTTAATATCCAGTGACAAAAGTACCTATATCATAACATTTTATTCATAATCCAAACTAATAAATTACAGAGTCTTTATAGTCTGTGTATACATCATATGTTTGACTGCAATAAAGTATTCCAATTTGCTTTATACAAATATTAGTCCTGCAAAGATAGACTGACTGTTTAACTTTATCTGCTATGCAAGTGCTGCAATTTTTATCAACATTCTCCAAACCTAGCAGTTATGTATACAGTTTGATAGCATCCTTCTCCGATAGTTCAAGTTTATTTCACTTAAACACACAGCAACCAGATTAAGGTATTCCAGCTTATTAAATGCACACACACACACACACACACACACACACACACACACACACACACACACACACACACACACACACACACACACACACACACACACAGTCTTGCAAAACCAGAATAAAGAATGCTTAAAATGAACAGATGATAAAAGCATAAGATGCTTTCATCCGAAGACAGCCCCACAACCCCCACTAGCAGTAATAGACACTCTGTTGACTGTGTACGCCTGTTATTATGATAAAGAAATAAATTACATGTACTTTACTGGTAACTTTGGATGAACTACACAGAAAATGTATAAAGATCATTATTATCAGACTAAATAATGTGTAGCACAGTTTAAAAAGAACAGTATTTATTATGAGAGCATAATAGATATTAACAACCTGATATACTAAGTTAATATGCACAAACCCTGTAGAAGTAAAATTCATCCGAATAATTCCACACTAAAAATAACTATTGCTAATACAGATACTGATGCTGGCAAACAAGTTTGTATTTCAGTGCTTCATCTACAATTGCAGCACATGCTGTCCTTGAATAATAAATCACCTATGTTGTATTTAATAATTGAAGAATTGGTGTGTTGATGATATTGTCATGACATTTCCTGAACTGGATCAGCTATCTAATAGGAACTGGAAGGCAGAACAAGGCACAGGCTCATAGGTAGCTACTATGCATACAGTCTAGGAGACCATTAAGGAGCCTATAACAGGTCCCCAATTGCCCCAAGGACTGTAAGGTTAAGTGGCTTCTTCTGGGTCATACAGTAGGCAAAGGTGGAAGATTCAAACCCTCTACCCTTGGCACAGGAAATAGCACATTAATAAGTCAGAGCTTTAGTCCTCTTTGCTAACTGCCAATCTGAGTTATCCACTTTTAACTAAATTACAATCCACTCTTGTACAGAAGACTATATCACAGTAACACACATAAATAACTTAATAATGATTGCTAAAAATCAGACAGATGTGATCATCACTCCAAATAATGCAAACTATACTGACCTGACAAATGTCAGCCCCTTCTAAGTTGCTGGAGACTGTGAAGAAGGTAGTGCAAAATATACTACTGAAATGTAATACTTTTAGACTACATTACAAAATCCAGGCCTATAATAAATCACCAACATCTAATTTCTGATGTCTCTATTTGTTCCATGTCATCACTGATGACTATCCCCTCTGACATCTCTCAGTAGAGGTCTGACTTACCTGAAGGGCTGATAATGTTGTATTGATACAGCATACACATCCAGAACCAACAGAGGAAGATAGTGGTTCAATGGAGCCCTACTCAGGATATTGAACCAGGTGCATGCCAGCTATTCCAATAGCTCTTTACTTGGCTGTCTCTCCACAGTCACCATGAAACACTATTCAAGCTTGCTAGTGTGCACATTGTTTCTTCTTTACTTTCACATATATCACAGAGATTCCAATTTCATTTAAAACTTTTATTTCAGTTTTTACAGCATAATCTTATTAGTTGTGCCCCCCACAGTACATAATGGCCAAAAAGCACCTTTCAAAGAAAACAAGATCATGTTAGGATATCTGCTGCCATGGGGCTTCCAAGGTTAAAAAATGCAATTAATATTTACTTATTGTACAGTGGACAGGTTTATGTTATGCAATAACTCATGACAATACAGAAAATACACGATTTTTACATTGTTTGCCTGTAGTGGTCCTCAAACATAATTCATGTCAGTTATACCAGGGTCCATACTACATGAAAAGAAGGGTTTGGCATAATGATTAAAATGATTATCTCACAGGCACAAGGTGCAGTGTTTGATTCTCACCTTTGATGGAAATTGACTAGGCTTAAAATGATCCACAAGGGCAATTATCAATGAAACTTATGAAATCCACTGACTTTTCTATACAACACATTTTGAAGATATATTCCTGGAGCACAAGCTGGTATGATATGCTTATTAGACATTTATGTAGGCACATAAGAATATAATAGAATACAAAATTGAACCTTTCTAGTGTGATCTGCCTTTCTCACTAATACTCATTTGCTATCCTTAATTGAGGATAAACTAAAAAAAATATGAAAGAATAGCCTTTTGAGCTATTCAAGCTAAGCTAAAACACCAAGCAGTAGTAGTAAGAAATATTTGTAAATTAAATGCCAAACAGAAGTAAAAACATCTTGCTGCAATCAACATTTCTTCACTTTTTCAAGTTTTTCATACCAAAAACAACAACATAAATAAACACATAAACACAAAAAACATAACAATAAATCTTTATTGGGTGAAACTTATATAAATCAGCAGATAAGCTCTGTGCTTATGTAAAGAAACTAAAACTAGATCTTCCCCAGGATTCAGCAAGCTCTGCACAGCATGCAAGAATAGTGCAGGAGCTGCTAGAGGCAATATGGCCACCGTGCGATCCAGGAATCAGTTCCTGGGATGTGCACGAGTGCTCCTGCACAGCCCCTGTATGCAAAAGGCATGGAAAACAGCTGCAAAATTAAAAAAAATAACTTCATTTTTTTTAGCCAGTTCAGGCTGTTTAAGTGTAGGGCAGCGATGGGCAAATGGGATTGGGCTGACAAAAAAAACTTGAAAAAAGCATTTTATCCAAAATCACAATTTTGTCATTATGCTCAATGGCAGGCAGAAGATAGCATGGCCAGTGAATAGTGGTTGCTAAGGGGGAAGGCTCAGTGTGGGACTTGTAACTAGGCATTAGCAGGCAATTTGATCCAAATGAGGGGAATGATACTGAATCCTAGATCCACCCTCATGGCTAGCCTACACCCAACCGTGTCGGTGCAGGAAGACCATGGTGCAAGCCTAAGAGCTAGCTGGCATCACAGAGGGGTGTGTCAGGCATACTGTAAACTTATTGAAGCCCTCTGGCTTGAGTGTGCCCATAGCTTAGCAGAGCTTAGCAAGGGTGTGTGTCTGAGGCTGCCAAGCACTCTTTACATTTTCCTAAGGGGGTGTGCGTGCCACGCACCGTGTTTTAAAGGGGAAAAAAAGTAAACCAGGAAATATCAGTGTGCACATCTGAGCACTGTGTTTGCTCGGTGCGCCCCTGGGCTTAAACAGGAAGGCAATGGAAAGGGAAAACAGCAGTAGGAAGGTAATCAAGGAAAACTAGCATAGCTGGCAGGTGAAATGTATCAGAATCAGCCAATTACACAGACAGCAGCCCAGCTCAGCCCAGCACACCACTATAAACGATGCAAACACCTTTCCCTCTGGTTTTTTCCACAAATTCTACACCACCGGTGTACACAAGCAAGGAAATTTTACCAAACAAAAGCAACAAAATGATAGGGGCTACAGCAGCTATCATAAATCAACATGTGGAGGAGGCTGAGGGTGGTGGGGATGAGAATGCTGATGACCAACCCACATTGAGGAGAAGGAGAAGAATGTACAGACCCAGGGTAACCTACCAGGGGCTACATGAGCTGGAGATAGTGGAGTGTTATAGGGTGGACAGGGACCTCCTACAGTAAATTGTTGAGATGTGCCAGCCACACCTCACACACAGAACCAACAGAGGGGAACCCATCCCAGTGGATACCAAGGTATGTGTAGGCCTAAGAATAATAGCCACAGGTACCTTCCAAAGGCCAACTGGGAATATCATGGGGATCTTACCGGCATCAACATCCAGGGTACTCCACCAGTTCCTGGATGCCATGTCAGCACATGCTGGTGAGCACGTATATTTCCACAACAGCCGTGAGGCATTGGCCAGCAATATGCATCTCTGCCACCAAATAGCAGAATACCCTGAGGTAGTAGGTGTTATAGACTGCACGCACATATGCATTAAAACACCACCCAGTGAGTAAGGTAGGGTCTACATCAACTGCAAGGACTTCCCCTCCATCAACTACCAGGTTGTGTGTGATGCCCAGGGCATTATAATGAATGTGTGTGTTGGTTGCCCTGGAAGCTATCACTACTCCCACATCTGGCATCTGATGCAGCTGTACCAGAGATTTGCCAATGGGGACATCCCTTACGGCCACCTAGTTGGGGATGCTGGTTACGCACTGGAGCCGTGGCTGATGACACCCATCAGAAATTCACACACACTCGAAGAACTCAATAATGGGGCACATGCACAGACCAGAATCATAATAGAGCATGTGTTTGGGATGCTCAAGTCATGGTTCCAGTGTCTGGATACATCCGGTGCAGCCTTGCAATACTCACCAGCTACATGTACTCAAATTGTCATCGTATGTGCCATGCTACACAATATGATCCTGTGGAAACATCTGCAGCAGGAACAGCATGGGGTAAGGCCACACAGTCCCCCACTATTGCCAAGGCCTGCCCAAGCACAGAGTGACTCAGAGGAGGAACAACCTGAGCCTGCCCCAGTAGGCAGAAGGAGGCATGTCCAGTATGCCCAGGCCGTGGCAAAGAGGCAATGCATAGCACATGCACTGACATGGTAGAAACCCAGGGAATGACACCTCTCTCTGACTCGCACTTACAGTAAGAGGGATGCCAAATGTGACACTACCTGTGCTTAACCATGTATAGAGAGTGTACTATGTGCATCCAACATAGTCAGCCCTCCAGCACCATCCTCAATACTGGCACAGCCACAAGGTAAGTCACTCTTCCTGTCAATTGCAAAATGGAGTAGTATGTGTTGTTACTTGTATCTATGGTATGGATGTAAGCATGCAAGGTAATCGGGGGGCTGAATGGGATGCCAGCAGATAGTAGACACCTACAATGCAGCATGAGATCTGTAACACATACTGGTGTCACCATAGTAGCCAGTACTAGACAAGGTGACAACACACACTGCAGGAAATGTGCTGGGCCACATGTGTGTCCATAGGACACACACATGCCAGTCAGGGATGCTCATATATCCAACAACAGTCTCAGACAGCAGGACAGGCATAGACAAACACAAATACAGGCTATGCTAAGGCCTCTGATTGATGGCTATGGAGAACATTCCCTCCCCCAAGACCTACACAGACAGACTACAACAGGTCAGGCAGTGGGATGTTAGTTCTGATGGGTAAGAAGTCAGAAACTGAAACACCCTTGCTGAGCTCTGCTAAGCTATGGGCACACCCAAGCCAGAGGGCTCCAATAAGTTTACAGTATGCCTGACATACCCCTCTATGATGCCAGCTAGCTCTTAGGCTTGCACCATGGTCTTCCTGCACCTGTAGTACACTGATATGCCTCTAGTCAGCCTAATAGGTCAGAATACGTAAAAGTGTCAGGTGTGCCCCCCCCCCAATCCTATGTAGAAATGTAGTAACAGTTAGTTGTGCTCCCCCCCAAACTATGTAGAAATGTAGTAACAGTCAGGTGTGCCCCCCAATCCTATGTAGAAATGTAGTAACATGTATGTGTAGGTATAATAACAGTGGAGCATAGATTACCCAAGCTGGCCAAGGTAGCAGAATAGTTTATAGCATGTGTACAATATGCAGGGCTGTGTGTGTTAGGTTGGTGTGTGTTGTATATTGTGTGAGAGTGGTCAGTATGTATGCATGGTGAGGTTTGTCCTGGTAGCCAATGGCCATTACTGCTGATGACAGGGCCAAGTTCTCACAACTGCAGTGACAAAAACAATGTTTCCCAGCAAATCACATTCCAGCAGTAAGCCATAGTAAATGTTTGGAAGTAATATGTGTCACCATCTGAAAGATGGACATGGCATGAATGTGGGCCTAGACATACAAGCAGTACACAGGGGGAAATATCCCAGACAGAAAATGTATAATATGTAACTGTCAAATGGACACACCCTTGGAATTGTACATACAGGTTAGCAGCACATTATTTGGGCTTGTACTAGGGAATACCGATGTCATCTGGCCAAACACTAAAAGTACACAAAGGAGGAACCTTGTTTGCAGTCAAAAAACCACCGAGTCAAAAAGCTCTTAACGCTTTTATTAGAACAAACCAAAAGAGCGTTTTCGCCACAGACCACCGTGGCTTCTTCAGAGACACAAATTCAAACCAAAAACACTCGATTTAAAAATACTAAATCAGGAAGTGACACATTCCTGTTTCCTGTTACCGACAGCTTGTGTTTAAAAACACATGCAAAGCATTTAAAATTCAAAACGTCTGAAAATTAAAATCATTTTAAAATAACAAAACATAAATTCACTTGTATGGATAAAGTCTCAACCACTTAGCAGAAATGTGGGTGACAGTGGAAAATTATCGTTAATATTTACATTTACAACATACTACCATGTAAAATATGTAAGTGAATGTATAAAATATGTATTTACTTAAACATGAAAAACATAAAAAACGTGCAATGTATAAAGTATGTATACAACACATATATACTCAGTACAGGCTTAATTTAAATTTGTGTCTCTGAAGAAGCCACGGTGGTCCGTGGCGAAAACGCTCTTTTGGTTTGTTCTAATAAAAGCGTTAAGAGCTTTTTGACTCGGTGGTTTTTTGACTGCAAACAAGGTTCCTCCTTTGTGTACATCTGGCCAAACACTGTCAGACCACAAAGGTCACAGGTATGAAGTATTGAGAAACAGCTGATGTCCCTGCACAAGCCAGCATAAGTGGAATGCCCCATGCATATCTGTGATTCAGATGCAAGTAGTGTCCATAGTACACATGCACCCAGCTCACCCCACCATCATCCACAGGTACTTCTACAGTCTTATCCCTGCTGTTGGGAATGAGTACAATATGACCCCCACCTCTGTATGGCAATAGCTAAAGAATGCAGCATGCAGAACAGGTGTCCCATGCAGGTGTGTCCCTAG
The DNA here is from genome assembly GCF_019279795.1 of Protopterus annectens. NCBI lineage: Eukaryota > Metazoa > Chordata > Ceratodontiformes > Protopteridae > Protopterus > Protopterus annectens. Next base: position 569,920,128 of record NC_056731.1, on the reverse strand, counting down.
CTGTAAGCAGCACCCTGCCAGTATCCACACCACTGGATCAATAATGACAAAAAGTATTGGCATGAACACCTTGCACACCTACCCTGGGGAATATAGCGTATTGCAGTCTGAGACTGTAGGAGTGACAGAATGCAATGGCCTGCTACAGCTGGCCTGCATCACTACAAAATGGCCTACAGCCTTCTGCCAAAGGCCTGTGTCTCACCCATACTGCCAATGTATGTTATGTCATGGACTCCCAAATAACAACATAACACAGTCCACAAAACCCAAATGCAAGGCCATGTGGACAAATCCCATTAACATGTCCACCATGTTCTACTGCATGAACACCAAATTACTGCTGGAATGAGGTGATAACTATAGGGAACATATCAGACAATGTTTGCATAATGTTTGGAAGAGGATAGAATAATAGAAGGGGGGGTAGGAGCATGGGCAGCATGGAGTGTGTGAAGTCCGAAATTTGGCCGTGTGCACATACTATCCCTGGCTGCAAACACAAGAATGGGTGACTACAAACCTGCTCGTAAACCACAATGTGAAGGGGTAATGTCCAGAATTATGACCCCTGCCTCTGGGTAACCTGTGTGAATCTGTACAGCTGTGAGCTATGGCCACAGCAGAATATGGTCATACTGTCATGTCAATAGATGTACAAGCACGGGATCCTCAGCCACCACTGTACCAATATGCTGAACCATTTACACAGACCCAGCAGCAAGTGTCTGCAGCTTCCCCTCCAGAATGGCATGATTGTGCAAGAATATGTAGGCTGCTGACCACAATACTGGACACAGCTGCATTCACCCTGTGTTCCCCAGGATATCACTACAAGCAAATATGTATACATGACAGGACTTGATGACATAAAACATCACAGTGTAAAACAGTACACATGTCTGAATATCTCTACTAACACCAAGACCATGCAGCAGAAGCAGCACAGACACAATTACCTACAGTAACCCACTTTCCTTTGCCCATTTTGACACCATATTGTCAACTGATCTGCAGATATGCCACAGAAACAGGTTGCTAGCTGTAGGTGGAGAACACAAAAGCCTACACTGGAGTACAATCGACCTGGAATGGACTCACACATTCAATACAGAAGGTCATACTGGGCATGCTCCTACACTTAGAGGAATGAAAGCCATGTCAGACAAAATACTGAAAGGTCATACTGGGCATACTCAACCACATGAAGACCATGTCTGACAACAACAGTGAACCATACATATCTGACAGTTGCAGATGTTAGTGCACACACACCTCAGTACACACCAGTCATGCTTTGCACATGCATTGGCTAGGAATATACACATATATCCAAGGACAACATGCTATAATAGGCCAAAATTACACATATATAGATGTGTGGAAGAGAGTGACAGACATCATGAGGCCTGTCCCACTCAGCACACATCCAACTGGCTAAAACCACATGATGTGCAAATGTCAATCACCGTAGACATTTGACTCTGGTATCCCTCAGCACTATAGTATCTGTGGTGCTTGTGCTAACTGTGTAACATGGCTGTACAAGTCAGTAGTCATCTAGCAGTTGTATACATGCACCTGTGGAATATAAACCTGTGTGTGCCTGAGCATTGTGTGTCTGTATCTAGATGTATGGGTTATGGTCCATGCACACACACTGCAATCCCCATTGCCCTACTATGGTAATCCTGCTGATACCTTCACCTTGAAATACACCTTTGGGGAAGTAGTATCCCAGTAATCTCCATGGTGCATCCTATAACTGTGTAATGCTGTAGTGTGATGTACTAGTTAGGTAGGAGTTCTAATCCCAGACATGGCAAGTGTGTGTGTGTGTGTGTGTGTGGGTGTGTGTGTGTGTGTGTGTGTGTGTGTGTGTGTGTGTGTGTGTGTGTGTGTGTGTGTGTGTCTTTGGAGGGATCAATGCTTTTTAGGCCATTCACACTCACAATTTCAAATGCCCTACTTTGGCAGGGCGGCTGATGTCATTCACTTTGAAATACACCTTTGAGGAAGAAGCAGCCGAATAAGATCCATGGCGTGTGCTATAACTGCATAATGCTGTAGTGTGATATACTAGTTAAGTAGGAGTTCTATTCCCAGACATGGCAACTGTGAAACTCTGTGTGTGGGTAGGGATCAATGTTTTTTGGCCATTTACAGTCACTATGCACACCTAAAAATGGAGAACATTGATAACTGTGCAGTAACAGATACCTGATCCAAGGCTCCAGGGAGCACCACTGCAATACCAGGTACAGCTCTCACCACACCTGTTGGTCACCAGACTAGGACCAAACAATAAAGGTGGAGGAGTGTCCATATTCACCAAGGATATTCACACCACCAGGCTACTTGCCCAATAGAATGTGTGTTACATACCCCGGTGCAACTAACAGTAGGTTAGACTGCATTCCAAATTGTATAGCTTGCTACAGATCCCCCACCATGCCCCATGATTCCCACTACAGCTTTTGAAAAATACTGTGAAATATTATGATACAAACAAACACCCTACCATTAACTGGGAAAACTACTTGTGTACCAACACATGTGCCCAATGGCTCTTGGAAGTCATAATTCCCAATGCCCTGGATCAAGTAACCCATAGTTGCACCAGGGGCTCAAATATCCTAGACCTGGTCATTACCAACATGGGAAATCAATGCTCCACACCTACTGTCACCCCATCGGTGGTCAGGTCTGCCCATGAGCTAATCACCCTTAACATCAACATCCCTCCCTGACATCCCAGTAAGGAAACCTCCGTAACACACATCTCCAAAGCCAACATCATGCTACACATGTCAGACGTGACTAACATCATGACACCCATGCAGATAGGAACTGAAAGGATGACTGCTGAGTGAGACATGAAGGCACTGCACATCTACTCGTGCATGAACTGTGCCATCCAATATAGAACCAAGATGCTCCCCACCAAGAAAAGGAAGCCAATGTGGTGGCCCCATGCCATAAACATAATGTACAACAAAAGGAGGAAACTGTTGCAGAAACAGGGGAATTTCCTGGATGCAAAATACTCCCTTACCAGCTACTGTAAGTGGCAGAGATACCTCATAACAACCACCAAAGCTAGTTATGAACATAATATAGCCAAATATGTCAAAGACAACTGCAAGCTGTTCCATAGCTATGTGAGGAATCTAAATCACAATGATCAGATCTGCTCTGAGCTATAATAGGATGGTATTAAATATACTGCTCCCAGAGATATTGCCATTATCCTGGCAGATTGATTCAGTGCCAACTGCACCCCCTCCCACCTCCCAAAGGGCACATCTCAACATTTAAAGATTGCCAGACAGAAAGTAATAACTGCCACGTAGGTAAAGACCACACTCTCCAGAGCTATGACAACAGCATGTGACCAGTCAACATCCCGGGCTGTGTATAACATGAGCTACAAACTGAATTGGCACCTCAACTACATGTCAGGTATAATCATAGCCACACCTCAGGCTTAATGCCCACTGTGTGGCACACAGCTACAGTTATCCCAGTCCACAAGGGGGGATCCACCTTGGATCCTGAGAACTACAGCCCCAGCAGTATGATGTGCCTGATCTTCAAGGCCATGGACTGTATTATCATGGAAATTAAAACAATGACATTGGCAACCTTTAAACATTGCACCCCAACCAGGTTGGGTTTATGAAGGGCTGATCATGTCACCTCAACCTGAATGACATCTGTGAATCCATCTCCAGAGGTGTGGACAAGAGTAAGGTGGCTCACTCAGCCTATCCAGACCTTGTCAAGGCCTTCAACACCATCCTCCAGTCTGGAATCATAGGTAAATGTATCAACCTGGTCATTAATCTCTATGTCACCCGATGGGCTGCCAACTGCTGTACTGACAGAACCCACACTGTAAATGTAGGTGACACCAACCCCAGCCTCAGACAATTGACAGTTGGAATACCTTAGGGTTCAGTCCTGGCACTGCCCTTGTTTGGCATCTACTGCACTGAAGTACAGTCCAACAGGAAGGGACTCTGGCAAACAAAAATTGCAGATGACTGCACACTGGGAGCCAATATTGAATCCCCACATGATGTGGATATTCTACAGAAGGGCCTTACAGAAAGACAGGCTTGGTGCCTGAGCCATGGACTCAAGATCAATGACAAGAAATATATAGCTATCCCATTTGGGAAGGGACATGCACCTGTGAAGTACCACATAGGTGGCAGTACACTAAACACCTGAAGTGTGATAGACTTAGGGACACAGGTGGACAGTGGTCTCACCTTTCATAACCAGATTGCCACAACAGTCAGGAAACCCACCTATGTGGTACACCTCCCACTAAGATTTTACATACAGAAACAGTAGGACATTGTCCCACTGTAGTCATCTCTCAGTAGACTCAGTACAGAATACAATGGCCTGTTACTTATGTATCTTACAAGACATCTGAAACAACTAGAGAGGCTGCAGACATACCTCATGAAATGAATCACAGGCCTAAACCAGATGCCCTATGCTGACCATCTGAAAATCATCCAGCTATACTCTGTCACATATTGTGTTCTCAGAGACGATCTCTGCTTAACATACCATGCCATGTGAAACCTACAGCTGTTGGACATGCTACACTTAAAGAATTCCAAACCCTCCTCACAGCCACATGCTCCAGGGATCCAAATCTTGTCATCACAATGAACAATACATGCTGGAGGGATGTGTTCCTGATCCAGAGACTCCCCAGGCTCTGGAATACACTGCCCATACATGTTAAGCAGAGTGCCTCTTTGGCCCTCTTCAAAAGGAACCTGTACAATTGGATGGGAGATAGGAAATTGACCCCGGGGATCATGTCAGCTGCCCTGCTAGACAGGGGTCCAGGGAAGTAAATATTGTGGGAAGACATAGCCAGGGCATTGTCATGTCTAGGCATGTATAAGTCCTAGGGCTGATAGCTTAGTATCAACCTATGAACCTATGAACTACACTTTCCATTGCCAAACCTTGGAAAGGTTGCTGATGTCATTCACTTTGAAATACACCTTTGAGGAAAGAGTAGCCCAGTAATCTTCATGACGCATCCTATAACTGCACAATTCTAGATAGGTAGGAGTTCTATTCCCAGACATGGTAAGTGTAAATGTTTGTGTGTTTGTTTGTGTAGGAATCAATGAGGCCATTCACAATCACTACAACCTCCTTTGCCATACTTTGGCAAGCCTGCTGATGTCATTCACTTTGAAATACAGTGTTGGGGAAGGAATATCCCAGTAATCCCCATGGCGCATCCTATAACTGCGTAATGCTGTAGTGTGATATACTAGTTAGAGAGGAGTTTTAATCCCAGACATGGCAACTGTGAAACTTGGTGTGTGTGTGTTTGTCATTCGTATCCTGTGTGGAGGTAGCTGTGAGTGTGTAACAACTGGAATCATTGCGGAGTGGGTTTTGCAAATTTCTTATATGGTGGGCCTATTATATCTCACAATGTCCACCTTACAAGGATAACAGATGTCACACAGCAGAGAGGCTGAGGTAGACAATCCATACCCCTACATTTGACATCATGGCTTGGCAAACAATATAGGCAACCCTTGTATTACCCAGAGAACACTCTCCATCCATGTCTCATACACAAAAACACTCGGCTAGGCAACAACCACTATGGTGGTAGTTCCCTGCATACTGCCCACAGATAGTAACCATGGTGTGATTGCAGTGGACTACAGAGGGCATGGCACCCTGTCCCATACCTACAATAGGCAAATCATTGCATACAGTGCTCCTTCACTATGTTCCCCACTGGACACCTGCAACAACTGTAGAACCAGCAAATGTAACCCACAAAGGACATACCATGCCTTATACACATGTCCTATATGGACAGATGCCACTGAAACCAGGGAATACCTGTATCATGCTGTCAATGTAGGTGCAGGGTCAACCTGGTGTCCATTGCCAGTTCTCACCACAAGGCCAGGAATGGCACATCTGGTGATAACAATCTGTCTACACAACATGCCCCAGACATCCCAGGTACACCTTCACATGTCACAGAACATGCATGTGGGACACGTGCACATCCCAGACACCGTCCATGTCATGGACTATAGAACACATACATTGCAAGCATTGCACAGCACTGGTCACCCACAATAGTAACCCAGATGACTGCATGGTGAATACTATACCCACCTGTGTGGGCCACTCCAGACATTACACCCCTGAGCCACACTGCAGACCACTGTCATGTGGCCTGATGCCACGGTATACCCTTTACCTAGCCTTGTACAGCATTTTGGAACAGTCAACCACTACACACCTGTGAAGCAATGCACCCATGCATGTCAGTACTGGCAAACTGTGTCTGTGTAGAGTATAATGATATGGACACCATTCACACTCACTACTCCTCCCAATGGCCTACTGAAGCATGCCTTCTGATGTCAGACAGCATGGCATACCCTTTGCCCATATATCATCCTGATATCCCCTGTGGTGCATGTGATACCTGCATATTACGGTATTGTGGAAATCTAGCTAGTTAGGAAGTCTAATCCTGACCCTGCCAACTGTGATAATGCATGTGAGTCCCTGCGAGAGTGTGGTTGCGTTGACCTTGACACTCGTTCATGTGGACAGGCACATGTACTACACCTGAATACCACAGATGAAGAATCCACTTAAAACACCAGTTTATTGCACCTCTAGCACTTCGGCTTTCTTTTTGGTTCATACATGTACTACACCTACCTTATCCCACTAGGATTGTCACCTTTCATCATGGCTAAAACCAGAGAAAAGCCACACCCCTCATGTCATCAGTAACCCTGCCCATCCCACCCCTCCCCGCCTACATTCTGCCCATGTTGTGATGTCATGATGACATCACTCGGCAAGGAATGCCCCCTTTTTCCGTTCCTGCTGCCTCCTTTTGGCTGATTTACTATGCTTTTTTGTAAAAAAAGCATAGTAAATCAGCCAATTTACAAACTCTGATAGTCTGTTTCCTTTTTGAAACAGAATACTGGAGTTTGTACAGTATTTTCTAGCCTACCGGAGAATCAGTTTGATTTGAGAGTCCGTAAAAAAAAAATGGAGGGGTGGCAACCCTATTATCCCTGCTTTATCACTGTTGCAGATGTCACTCACCATCAAATATACCTTTGGACAGCTCCCCAACATGTAAGCTCTGTGGTGCATGCAATAACTGCATAGACATGTGATAGTAATACATAGTCAGCCAGGGGTTTCAAACCCCATACAGGTAAGTGTGTGACACAAACATGCTTAGGATTTACTCTCCCATCCCCTGCCTGTCTTACTTTGTCTCTGTCTGTCTCTCTCACTCCCTCTCTGGTGGATGTGGAGAAGTACATCTGTTTTGCTTAGACAGCAGCTGTGTTTTGTAAGGGATGCTCATGATCAGCTGATGGCCTCTGCATTAATTGCTGCTCCCCACTAGCTGATTGCATGTAGAACAGCTGTGGTAACATTCCCATAGTCAATTGCATGGAAACACACTTTTATAACTGGGGACATCATGTGGGTGTTGGCCCTTTTTATTCACTGTGAGCAGGACTTCATGTCGGTGTTTGGCAAACAGCATCACAGATGGTAGTGGGATATACCACTAACAACATACACTGGGGAGACTGTCCAACAAACAGGAAGGGGATGTTCCAGACATGACTACAGAATATAAGTGTTGCTCTTCTGCATTTGGAGTAATGTTGGTTTAACATGGTTTGTGTGGATATGGCTGGTCTACATGATTTAATACCTGTCATGACAGTGTCATCTGTTTGACGAAACCCCCATCTGTAGGGTTATCTGCAGACTGGCCAGTGTTTGGAGTCTTATGTTTATTGTGTTACTCACAGATCACCTATCTTATAACTGCAGAAGCATAGTCTGAGGATTGCAGTCAGTACATGGTGACAGCCATGAGAGTTACTGACTTCATATCCCTCATAGGACATATGTCACAACAAACCCTGTTACAACAGTAAATATATGAGGGTATCACAGCAACATGCTAATATTGGCCCAGTGTTTGTGGCTCCAGCCACAAATCTGTCAGTCTTTGTACATATGTCATGCAGTAAGAGGTGCATATGTTCTGTACACCATTATTTTTTGACATCATACCTGATAACAAGCCAGTCAGATATCAGACTGTTAGACATGTTATGTATAGTAGGGGTTATTTCTGAGGACATAACCTGGGCATTCTGTGATTGTGTGAACAGTAGTGGGGTGTGTGTACTTATGGTGATTGTCGACAGTATGCGTATTGTAAATACATACCTTGGCCTGTGTACAGACTGTGGTAGATGTCATTGTTCTTGGTCCAGTTCTATCTGATGTTACATGCTGCTCCAGTGTATGGTACCCTGTTGGCTCACATGTTTGTAGGGCCAAACACACACACATGTCCCATACCACAGACAGGCATTGCACCACACTGTGTCATGACCAATTATATGTAGGGTTAGTGTGTGAGTGGCACATAGGAGGATGGTGTTGATCAGACAGTCCATATAGTGTAATATTAAGCTTGCATACCATATGTGGCTGTCGCTGTGTTCACATTTGTTGTGGGTATGCACTTTCACACATGTGTCTGTTACTCTGTGCTGTGACATACCTATAGAGCTTGCAATATTTGCAGGTACATGTGTATTCCTCCATATGAAATGTAGACCAGTGTTGTGGCAGTCTGCCTGTAGTTTGCACAATGCTTTATTACATGCCTAGCAGGTTAGTGTAATTACCCAGTGTGATGTTATGTCCAGATATTTGCAAGATGTACTACTGCTGGGCCACCATAACTGTTGTGTATGTCTTACAAAGCTGTGTGATGCTGCACAGATGTATGTCACTAACTACTGGGTAATATTTAACAAAGTAACAACCAAAAGAAACAAGAAACACTCCGAGCCAGCTGTGTGAAGTAAGTGCTTTAATTTACTAGAATCAGCAAACTTCATCAGATAAAACACTAATAACATCAAGTCCTTAAATATCATTAGTTAATTGCATCATCAAATAATTCAAAAATCCAAGATACAAACCCTGCCCACTTTTAAAAAAACACAAGCTCCAAACGGCCATATAGAAAACCATAATGAATTCATGTAAAACCTAAAATGCAAAAACCCACAAGGGTAATAAATGTTAAGCAAAAATAAAATTAGGAACAAACGCAAAATTGATACACTTGTATCCATGTGTGCATTTACATAAGTGTCTATACTTTCCTAACCGTGAAGTTAATCTATTGAGGGATTTTAATTTCAGGATACATTTAATAGAAATACTATCATTAAGTCTTGGGGTTACATGTGCATTAAGCCTAAGCTGCCAGCTTCACACAGCTGGCTTGGAGTGTTTCTTGTTCCTTTTGGTTGTTACTAACTACTAGGTAATATGTGGCCATGTGACCTCTGCACCACCAGTTATGTGTCAGGGCTGACAGGAGTGTGTAAATCCATAAACTGTGTGGGCATATGTAGTCCAGTATTTACATGATATACCCATGTACATAACTGTTAACATCCACATTGTCAGGCTTGGTCCACATGTCTTGCACTAAGAGGATCTGTGTATACCTCTGGACTGACCAAAGTGTGCCAGACTGTCCACATATATTGGTCATAACTCTGCTGTAGTTCACAGGACCATTACTGTGCTATCAGTGGTACTGTACTATGATGTCCTTAGGATGTCTGTCAGTAACTGATGGCATACATGTCAATAGCAGATGTGACCTCCCACACACAACATGTCTGTTAAGACAACCTCTGTTACAGTAGCAACAGTCTACATATATACCTACTATACATACATTACATCCCCTTGCACTAGGAGGTTGAGACTATTGGTGCTGAGGTATGACTCCACTCCATGTTCTGGACATATGGTAAACATATATATCTATATATATATATATATATATATATATATATATATATATATATATATATATATATACACACATCTAGATATGTCTACACATATACAGATATATAGATATATATGCACATATAGTTATAGATATCTATGTATAAAACAAAACAGGAGATCCAGCCACAAAAATTCACCAGGAAAACAATCACGAACTCCAAGTAAAAACCAAAAGAGTCTTTTATTGCAACAATAAGTACGAAAGGATAAGCGCTTTCGCGTAGTGTGCCCTACGCTTCTTCAGATGACAATGAACAACATATAAAACCCTTAAATACAAAAATACGTGGGAAGAAAATTCAATTAAGAATCAATTAATCAATTTGAGTCATGGTAACCAAAATCAGTTGTCAAGTTCTTTTAAAACACAGTATTCAATACGTTGATGTTGTTAAAATATAAACAACGAAATACTGTAATAAACTACTCACTTTGACAATCAAACTAAGGTTAAATCATGCTTATATATACTGAATGATACAACACAACAAACCATTCTGAAATTACTAGAAATCAAAAAATATAATAAATGCTATTAACAATTAGTATAATATAAAATATACAGATAAATGAATATGATTAATGAATGTGATAAAATAATCATCCCATATATTATCACGATTTACATAAATAGACATTCAAATATGAAAATAAATAAATAATAAGAAATAACAAAAATAAAATATAGACATTATATAAATAAATAGGTAACATATATAAAAACATATATATATGTTCAACATTTGTGGAATTGACTCAAGCTGAAAAAACACATCTAAGGTATATAAAAGGTGTCATGTTCTCTAACATTCAAGTATAGGTTTAATAGACACATAATAGTTCAGGCCAGGAGGTAAATGTGCTCTGAACTTCAGAATCCACTTCAATTCTGCAGAAGCTAATTCATTATCTGAGTCCCCTCCCCTTGGACTCTGCTTCAATATTTGTAAAACTCTGAATCGGAAACTGTGTGAGGAATGCTCTAATATATGCTTAGCTAACGCATTGGTTTTAATACCTTTGCGTATGTCATATAGGTGGTTATATATCCTGTCCTGTAACCTTCTCTTTGTCAAGCCTACATAAAAGGCTTCACAGGACACACAGTTAGCAAGGTAAATCAAATTACGTGTATTACAAGTAGCATGAAATCTGGGAGTAAAAATTAATCTAATGGTGGGATGTTTGTAAATCTGAATGTTAGTAATATACCTGCATCTATTACACCGATTACAAGCAAATGTGCCTGGAGGCATATCTAAATCATTAGCAGAAGAGCTTACATCATGATGGTCTTTACAAAGAATTTGTTTAAGATTCTTGCAATTCTTAAACAAAAAGGCAGGTTTGTTACCTACCAATATTCTAGTCTGTGAATCCATTGTCAAAACGTTCCAGTTCCTATATATCACCTCTTTTATACTGTTGATGTCACTAGTATATTTGGTGATATATTTAACCTGATTATCATTAATATTTACTCTGTTGTCAAAACTATAACCCTTAAAGCGCTTAGATACATTAGTTGCTTTATCATTATCTTTAATTAAAGGAGTCATATGACCCAAAACCTCAAATCTGATGTTCTTCACCATGTTTGGTTCGTAACCCCTATCTATGAATAGGGATTCCATGAAGTCAGCCTCCAGTAACAATAATTCTTGCTCCTTACAAAGTCTAAGTAACCTTATAAACTGACTTTTCACGATCCCATAGAAAGTATGTCTGGGGTGCATACTATCAAATTTAAGGATGGTGTTCTTCCATACTGGTTTTCTGTACAATGAAGAAACAATGGATCCAGAATCCGTAATACTTAAGGACACATCTAAAAAATGGACCTCTACTGGTGAAACTTCGTTAGTAAAGCTAAGGAAGGAAGTTGTCGTCTCTAGATACGATAAAAACTGATCAAACATTTGTTGGGATCCCTCCCAAATGATAAGAATATCATCGACAAAACGATGATATGACTTAACAAATTTAAACATTTCGTGTTGAAACAAAAAGGTTTTCTCCCAATTGAAGACCACCAAATTTGCGTATGTATTCATGCAGGGGGTGCCCATGGCAACCCCCCACTGCTGTAAGAAGCATTTGTCTCCAAACAAAAAGATGTTATTGTATAGTACTAGTTCAAGCAACTGACAGACCAAAATAACCCTGTCATTACTAAAAGATGTCTCACTTACTAGTAAGTCCCTAACGGACTGTACGCCAATGTCGTTGGGTATAGAAGTAAATAAGTTTCTAACATCAACCGTGATAAGAAGGTAATCATGCACAGTGACATCTAAGGTTAAATTAAATAAGCTCTCTAATAGATGATGAGTATCCTTCAAGATCAATGGAAAGGAATTGACAACAGGCCTCAATAAGTGTTCAAGATAAATGGAGATGTTGGAAGTTATCCATTTCTCCCCTGACACAATAGGTCTCATGGGAATGGGAGCAGTTCCTTTATGGACCTTGGGCAGTCCCTTAATGATGGGAAGGACAGGAAACTTTAATGAAAAATATTCAAAGATCTCAGAACTTATCTGTCAACACATTAATAAGTCATACAGTGTATCTTGTACATTCTTTATAATGTTGGTAACTTCATGGCGACTGATCAATTTATAGGTAGAATGGTCAGATAGCATCGACAGCATGTTATTGGAGTAATCTATAGTATTCATTACCACCACTCCTCCCCCCTTGTCAGCGGGTTTTATAGTTATAATATGATTACTCATTAACCCATGTAAAGATCTGAGTTCTTCTTGAGTAAGTTTGTAATATTGTCCCTTCCTACTACTGCCTGAAAACAGCTTGTAAAAATCACTTTCACATAGTTTAAGAAAACATTCAACTTGGGGAGGCATAACAGGCATAAAGGAACTGTTACATTTAAACTGTGAATGCTGTAAACTATTAGGTGGTACAACACATTTATCTGAAAAAAACAGTTTCAGAGATAACTGGCGACAAAACAGCCTGAGGTCTATAAGGGTTTCACTGAGTGTAGCTCTGTAAGCAGGAATAAAATTAAGACCTCTATTTAATATATTGATGTTACAACTGTCCAGAGCACAATCAGAAAAGTTAAACACCAAGTTAGTCAGTTCCTGATCTTGGTGTTTTGCATAGATCTCTCCCCTGAGAATTTCCTCTTGGGTCAACCTCTGATGATGGATCTTCCCCTGTTCTGCGATATGTACTTCCTCTGATACGGCAAAAAAGGAACATTGCCAGAATTAGTAGATTTAGGAATGGCTACATTATTTAAATCAGTCTTGTTAAGAAAAAAGGCTTGCTGATTAGGTGGAGGTATGTCCGTAACTGGGCGTTCACCACTGTTGCTGGCACCTAAAGATAACTCTACAGTATACTCACCATTGCCGGCTCAAAAAGGAACAGTAGAAACCGACAAAACAGGTAAAGTAGGTATGCCCAAATTCCCATTCACATTAGGTGTAGCTTGTTCATTTAAAGGACCAGATCCTGAATTATGTAGATGTTGGGATCTGGGCCAAACAAACACTTGGCCCGTTGAGAAATCATTATGATCCCTCACCAACTTGCGCTGCTTCGTTAACTTTAGTCTTTCACTAAACGCATTAACTTGTACACAGACATTACGCAATTTGTTGAGGCAAAAGTCAGAATGAAAACATTCTGTTAAATCTTTATAGGTATTGTCTACTTTACTGCACAGATCATTCTCCAATGGAGAAAAATATTGCAGAAGTAATTTAACATAACTGAATCCAAGTTCAATATTGAGGTCTTGCCACTGTTTTAATAAAACAGGGTGGGAGTCCCCATAGGTAGGCATGCAGAAAACCCCCATGCCTCTGGGGACCACCCAGAAGTGTAGACAAGCCTCTAAATGCAGCCTTTGCCAAACGTAACGCTGCAACTGATATAAATCATCCTCTAGTGTTCTTAACAGCAAGTTAAATTCAGTCATGTTCTCACCAGTACTTTGTGAAGGTAAACCACCTTGGTTGTTAGCTAGATCCAGAGACAATAGAGGGTTGGAGTCCAAGGAGAACACGTTCCATATGATAGCAGTTATAGATATCTACATATATATCGGTATATATATATATATATATATATATATATATATATATATATATATATATACACACACACACACACACACACACAGAGCTTTATGTATGGCCATACATATGATGCACTATACAGATGTGTATAAATGGTTCCCATTCAGAAGCCTGAAACATCATAAGCCTGAAAATCAAAATCCTGAAACCAAAAGCCTGAAAATTCAGAATCCTGAAAACTCAAAATCCTGAAAGCCCAAAATCCTGAAAGCCCAAAATCCTGAAACTCAAAATCCTGAAAACACAAAATAGACATACTGATGTCATTGTGGCTTTGCTATTGTTAGCCCTGTGGTGTTAGGTCATGCGTTGGGGTCAGGTAAGTGTGCGGTTGGTTTTATGTTAGGGTTAGGGGCGGTTTAAGTGAGTTAGGGTTAGGATGCAGGTTAGGCATGTATGCAATAGTGACAAATATTGGGGTTAGTGGCGGTTTAAGTGAGTTAGGGTTAGGGCGCGGGTCAGGTGAGTGTGCGATAGTGACGGACCTTAGGGTTAGGGTTAGGGTCAGGGTCAGTTGGTAGATATTAGTGTCTTTATAGTGACATATTAGCATTATTTGTGTTTTCAGGATTTTGAGTTTCAGGATTTTGGGCTTTCAGGATTTTGGGCTTTCAGGATTTTGAGTTTTCAGGATTCTGAATTTTCTGGCTTTTGGTTTCAGGATTTTGATTTTCAGGTTTATGATGTTTCAGGCTTCTGAATGGGAACTGTATAAATACATATATATGAATATATATGTGTATGTACATGTAGACATATCTACATATGTATATATCCATATCCTTGTCATGTGTAAACATTACTGTTGTGTATACCTTCCCAGATGTATCACACCGTATTTATCTGATATGTGAAAATTTAGATATAACATATGTGATGCAACAGTAATATCACTAACAAGTGCTATACAATTGTAGAAGTCACAGCAATTGTTCAATACTATTCAATATGTCTACTGACAGATGTATTGGAAAAACAACAACTGTCTTCATAGCTGTCATGGCACAGTGGTTAACTGTTGTGACTACAGTGTACAGGGTCCTAGGTTCAAGGGCTGTTTATTTTATTGCTGGGCAGAACAAGGGCTGTTGGATACAGAGTGGTTAAGGCAGTGTAGAGCAGCTTTAAGCGGGTTTGCGTGGAGCTAAGTGGTGCGAAGATACGGTTAAACGTACAGGCGGTTATACCATATAGGCTTCGCTTAATAATGCACAAATGTGCTTATCTGTTACATTTCAGAAATGCTGATACCTGCTAAGCATGACTCAGCCTGGTCATCAGTACTCACATCCCAGTCTGATAACATAGCAGGGTAATGTCATCTGTAATAAGTGTATGTAATGCCATGTACATAACGTGTCTATGTGCTGTTATTACAGTAGCAAGGGGTGTAAGTCTCCTGTCTGTGACACTTGAGTATATATGATCTGTACAACTCTCTTATCCATGGGAATGTGTTACATACATGGGTAGTATCCCAGGTTATGTGCAGTCACACTGGCTGTAGTGTATCATGATGTTACTGCTATTGGCAGTGCTTTCCCAAGCAAGAGTAGATTGCTAATTGTAGTACTGGCAACAAACACCCCTGCATGCATAGATGGACACTGAGTCCTCACTGTCATGTTCCTGGTGTGTGAGCTGTGTCACATTATATATTTCCTACTAGATAATGATCTGATATGTGGAAAATAACTGTAGACTACTGTCTGTATACCACATGTCAGTGAGGGCTGCCATCATGTAGGAATGGCATACCTATCAGTGTCAGATGTCTGTCAACACATTCATCCTACTGCATAGCTAATTGGCGAGCTGATGTCTGTTAGTCCCTGTACAGATGTGCAGATGTCAGGTATCCATCTTGGATATGTACAGGCAATCTTTGCTTGACTGACAATGACATGCCTGCTCAATTGTGTTATAACTGACACAGATAGGACACAACACCCTGTATGCACCACATGCCACGGATACCTCCACTACACTACCACAGTCAACAGAACATGCTTGGGTACAGGTTTCCAAGACAGACACTAATCATGTTATGTAATACATGTTGCATACATGTCAACTGGAGCACCTCACCGGCCATTTGCAGAAGGCACCCAGAGGATTGGCTGATGCATGTCACTTTTACCCAGAGTGTCATCACAGTGGTGTCTTTAGATAGATGGCCTGCTGGAACATGGCAGGTGGCATGATACCACTGCACACACATCCCCTATACTTCCCATCTCTCCATGGACAATAGCCAGGTACACACCTATGAACACCTGCATCGATGCACCTCAGTACTGACAAATGTGTACGTGTGCATTACTGAGGATATCAGTGTCTGTGTGTTAGTAAACCTGTAGTTGGGAATACCCTGAAGCCCTTCACACCCACCACAATACCCATTGCCATAGTTAGATGTGGCTGCTGCTGTATTGGACATTACATGTACCTTGTTATACTACTCTCCCTAGGGGCTACCTGGGCCTTGCAGTACCAGCATAACACTGTTGTACAAATGAGTTGATAGGTATGGGATCCCCACTGAGTTCTGGCAAGTATGTGCATTTGTGCATGTGTGTATATATGTAGTGTACAGCATTCCGAGGCCACATACTCTTATTGCAATATGCATTGCCACACAGTATTAGGGATAGTGATGTTGCTGCCCATGAAGAGGCATGACAATGCATCACCCTACTATGCCTATGGCATGTGCATTAGATGCATATCCCTGTAGTAGCACTCTTGGGATGGACAAGGGGTTGTATTGCAGTCCTGGTCAATGTGTGATGGTGGGTAAGTCAGAGTGTCATCATGGGTTCTAGTGTGTACAATATCCACAGTGGTGTGTGGGTGCTGGGTATACTGTCATTACACCATGGTACCCCCGGTACATATCCCATGTACCACTGTATGGTGACCACTATCAACATCAACCATACAGGTAAATAATAACACTATTCAGCACAGTTATGCATGTGCTGTGTGCAGCCTACCTGTAAAACATAAGACACACTGACAAGGTAGTTAGCACTGATAGGCCCAAGTCTCTTGGATGTGTGTCTGACTGTTATGTGTTTGTTAATGTGTATATGATGGTATGTCACACTATGTATTGTACATATACAACCATTACATCCCCCATTACCATGCAGTACATGCCTGGGGATGTTCTGCTTGTAACATGTAACCTGGAATACACCTCATGCTAAATGCTGTGTGGTGTGTGCAATTAAAGCCACACACATCAGTAGCACTACATACCTAGGTAGGGGTCTAGTCCCAGTGTTGCCAAGTAAGAGTGTGTTATGTGGAGGGATCTACTTCAGGTTGCTAAATATACATGTCTCAGGGGGTCATCTGTCCATGTGGCACAGGCAGTAACTGTTATACAGACCTGTGACATGTGTTTAACTGTACCCAGGATATGGCACAGCCATGGTGTCGCCACAGTGCCATACCCCTTGTGAGATATGACAGCAAACCATCCTCCTGCTGACACATGGGCACCTACAACACAAATGGATAACATTATGGAGACCTCAATCACTCAGTGTTACTAACAGCTAAAATGAATCATGGCTGGACAGCTACATTACCTGACATGTAAGCATTAAACATTACTGCTGACATGTTACACAGCAGTACATTGGTACATGGTAGTACAGTCACCATGTGCATCAGAACCATATTAGCCTGTCCCAGCACTGATGTTATGGATGACAGGGATGTGGCACAGGTATCATCATATGCACAGGGTGTGTTGTTGGTTTGCCAGAGACCAAGGGTGGGCCATACATTTGACACCATATGTGTGAGTGAGGGGTGTAAGTTACTGATATAGCCGTGGTGATTTGGTGTGTGTAGGTATGGGGTTGCCCTAGTTGTGTTTGTGTTGTGTGTGGGTATGCATGCACACAGTTCTGCCATGTGGCTGCCCTATACAGGTGTTTGTTGGACAGACCATACCTGGCAGGATGTGCAGTTCACCGCCTCCAGCCATGGAAGTGAAAACTGTGCCTGCCAGGGGTTCCACGGGCATGTCCAAGTACAAGCCTCAATATGCTACTCTACCCTGATGATGACATATGTCCGTTGGAATCAGGTCACTCCTGGGACTGGTCAGGGCCACGTGCAAGTGGTCTGCTATGGTGTGGACAGTGTCCCCCTGCAGTACTGTGGCTGGTACTGCCACTATGGGAGCAGCTTGGTGTCCCTGTACGTCCACATTGACTGCCAGATGTTGGTGTTGGTGGCCTACATCCACATGGCTAGCACACCAATGCCACCACATGCTCTAGCACAGACAATCCACAGTCAAGGAGGCCCACCATCTCACCACACTGTCTATCCATGACCTCTGTATAATAACGGAGGGCACCTGCAAGATCACGGATGTTGTCACTTACAGCTGAAAAAGCAGCCCTCTGCAGCCTCAGACCCTGTCTGGGGTACCGTTCCATACATGCCTGCACCTCCATGACAGCCTGAAACATGCATCTGGTGGTACCAAATGTGGCACTTCTGCCAGGGGCACGATGACTAGCGGCACTCCCAGGAGCACCCCAGTACATCTGCCTATGTGGTACCCTGCCGGTCATCCGGCTATGGCTGCTGTGTCCAGACACAGCAGCCATAGATACCACACTGTCCTGTGCACTGCCACCAACTGGCAACTGTCCCTCTGCTATGGCCACTGGTGATGGGGTATCTATAGGCACTGTAACTGTGTGCGGGGATGGGATGGAAAACAGGGGGATGTCAAACAATGGTGCAGTTTCGGCCTCTGACAACCCCTTCTGTGCCTCAACACACCTATCATCATTTTCAGTGCCTGTATGGACACTAACATCAGATTGCATGCAGGGGAGACCCTGACCCACCTTGCCACCTGTGAGGGGGAAAACAAGAAATGCACTTTAAGACCTGTATGTCATTGCTTAACAGTACACACACACACACACACACACACACACACACACACACACACACACACACACACACACACACACACACACACACACACACACACCTTGACATTTCAGCATAATACCTACCTGTCCCTGAGTTTACAGACTGTCCCAGGTTTATTCTCTTATGTTCCACATCCTGCATCACAATTGGAAACCTGCACTCATTAATAACAATCATTAATGTTTCATTCTTCTGATTGCCTAGACAAGTGACCATAAAACATGACCCGTTACTCCATTACCTCTTTGACTTGATTGGAGTTGGTTTTACAAGGACTCACCTCTGTCATTCAGTGTTCACCCTGGGTTTGTCCAGACATCGTGAGCATGTCCCCCATATGTTAGGGGCTACTACAGTCACTCAATAATGTCATGCACTGGAGTGTCATACGTAACTTTTGCTCAGTAGATGCAAGATCTGTTGCTCTATTAACTTATTATGTGGACAACAGTAATATTTGGTTACACTCACTGGTGTTGTCTAATAATTCCCCACTACATCTGTAGTGCAGCATACGTGGGTATTATTTCACCTGTCTACTGACTGCAGTTTTTAACAGAATACCTGGTGTCTAGTTTCCCCTCCCAATGCATGTTCCATGCTACAGACCTTATTATGCTACCAGCTGTCCTGGGATTACATATCAGACAAGTATTCCTGATATATCATGTGTCAGTCCATGTCCATGTACTGCACAATTCCAAAGGGAAGTCAAGACGTATGAATAACCCCACATTCACACATGTGCATACATGGACACACACGCAAATGTATGCACACACATACACACACACACCCTACATGCATCAAATCCCCCCCTCCACTCCACCAGATTGCATGTATAGACAAAATAGCCCCCACCCTCACCCCCACACCACACACACACACACACACACACACACACACACACACACACACACACACACACACACACACACACACACACACATAATTATAGGTGAGGTTGCATGAAGATATTACACACAGACCTCCCATTACCCATCTGTTAACATGCATAACATGGTACTCAAAAGCATGCAGTGCAGCTATAGTCAATCCATGCTAGCAACAGTATACATATGTGTGTGTGATGCATGGGTTATGTTAGTAGGTGATGCTCCCTCCCCTGGAAAACGTTGCACCCAAGTACACAGTATTGCTGTGCACCTGTTCAGCACCCTGCCATGTACTGTGCACCATACCTCACAGGTGAACACACCATTGCTGAATGTGTATTACTGTGTCAGTTATGTTCGATGTGCTTCTTACAGCCCCTATGTGCTTGTCTGACACATACCTGGGATGATATGTGGACAGATGTCATTTTTGAATGCCTGCTGTCTGATTTATAGATGTCATTA
The DNA here is from genome assembly GCF_019279795.1 of Protopterus annectens. Taxonomy (NCBI): domain Eukaryota; kingdom Metazoa; phylum Chordata; order Ceratodontiformes; family Protopteridae; genus Protopterus; species Protopterus annectens. Next base: position 569,899,715 of record NC_056731.1, on the reverse strand, counting down.
TCAGCAGTGCATGTATGAGCAATACGTTACAATTACACTGACAACCATCAACCCTTACTGTGGCTATGGAGAGTATACACACCCTTATTAATATGACGCAATCTTCCTTGATATGCCATGGGACCACATTACTGCATATGTTAACATTACATGAGCCTGATATGTGACATATGTCCTGTACCATCAAATGCAGTGTCATTGTCGTCCCCTTTGGTAAAAACTATGTACCCATGAACTACTACATAGACAGCAGTCTACTTAACACCAAATGTGTGATAAGAGACCTTGGGACCCAGGTGGACAGTAGTCTGTCCTTAGATAGTCACATCACCACAGTAGTCAGGAAGTCCTTCTACGTGGCACACCTCATCATAAAAGGGTTCTCATCCAGGAAAAAATAGGTAATTGTTCCCCTCTACTCGACACTCATTAGACCCATTATAGAGTACAATGCCCCTTTTGGAATGTACCTCACAAGACATTTGCAGCAGCTGGAAAGGCCACAGAGGTACCTCACAAAGAGGATTACTGGCCTCAAACAGATGCCCTACACTGTCAGTCTCAAAAAACTCCAGCTTTACTCCATACCATGTCGCCTACTACGAGGTGATCTCTGCCTAACATATAAAGCTATGTCAAACCCAGAGCTGTTGGACATGCTACACCTAAAGAAATCCCAATCCTTCAGAGTTACATGCTCTAGGGACATAAACCTTGTCACCACAATAAACAGGACATGCTGGAGGGATAGATTCCTGTCCCAGAGACTTCCCATACTCTGGAACAGGCTACCCATCTATGTCAAGCAAAGTTTTTCATTAACACTCTTCATGAAAAATCTTGATGAGTGGATGGGAAATAGGAAATACACCGCGGGGATCACTTCTGTGTCTTTGCTCGACAGTGGCACAGGAAAATAAACTTTCTTGGGTGGCATAAACCAGGGCACCTTGTTGGCTAGGCTTATGTAGGCCCTCGGGCCAATAGCCTAGTACCTACCTATGAACCTATGTTAGTTGTGCTGATTCTGATTGAGATGCATACACTTCATGGGTGCATATGTGTGCACGCCCGTATCATGATGGTGTGCTGCATCTACTGTTATGTGTACTATAGCAGCCACTATTCCTGGCAGGGGTATACTGGCATGGGCCATCTGCATTTTCCAGTATATGGTCAGTCTGCCCTACACATGTCCCCCAACTCTGCATGATCACAAGGGCAACTCATGTGCACGTCCCTTGGAGTTCACACACTGCCATCACTATTGCTATGGAGTCAGGGTTATGTCTGCCACAGTTCCTGACCCTGACTGTGTGTAGATACAACCATTCATAGCATCCTTTGGTTTCCTGTTGCAGTGCACTGTTGTGTCATAATGACACACCCTTTCCACCTTCAGGCTTTTTGCAGATGCTTGACAACTATGGCCTACACATGTGTCAGTTTGCAGTGTCCCAAACACTGAACACCACATGTAACAGCCTAGTCCCAGCTAATGAATGGCAAATATACAGGTATACACTGACTCCAGCACGGTACAGATGGGGATGGTGGGCCTGAGGTGGGGTGAGGTGTTGGTTGTGCAGCACATGTATCGTACATGATACTGTCTGTAGGTTTCCAAAGTGGTCTTGGTACACCAGTACACATTGCAACACATGCCTTTTGGGGACCTCTTCTGTTATGCATACACTACCTGTAGTGAGGCCTGGCTGATGTTTCCTGTGGTACAGCTGTCACATCTGATTACCATAACCCATGGGCCACACGTTTGCAGAGTCCAGGCAATTGCTGACATGGGTACTGCTAGACATTCCTGCAACCTCCTTAGTGTTGTGGCATGTTACTAGGCAGCCTGCATGACTGGTTTGCTACATGTGACATCATCTGTCTTGGATGACTATCTAGTTATTTCCTACATCATTCCCGTCCCATACATCCTCAGCACATGCATGACTGTCTGCACTGTTTGCCATGGTATATGCAATGATGAGGCATGGCTACATGTACAGCTCATGGACAGTGGCATGGATGTAGACAATTATATACATGAACTGAGTTTTACCTGCAGTATACACCTCTTACCTGGTATACCTGTGGAGGTATTGTTTGTTAATACTACCTGACTGTTTCTACACATATTCCCAGATTTCAGGTTGATGTTATGCACATACCTGTCCATCTCTTATTGCACACACTCTGGGCATGTGTTGACAACAAGCAGGTGAAACCGGGTTTGACTATTGCCCTCATAAACCTCTTAGACATTTTCCAAATATGTACAAGCCTGACAGTCAGTTATATGAGATTAAATGCTGCCTACATGTCAGAGATTAGCACGCTGATATGCCAGGGGGACAAGGTAATAGCCAGCAGATATAGGCCAATTAACTGGGCATTCTGGACAAATCTGTGCACTTGTGGGGTATGATTCTGCATACAGCTTACTACCACTCCCAGGATTCGAACCATGGCTGTGTCTGCTAAAAATAAAACAGTGTACATCACAGTTGAGTGTGCTATATAGATATTGCTGTGTATCTCTTCTCTGATTTCTGTCTATAAGTCTCCCATGGTTTTACAATCTGACCTTGTAATTACAATACTCTTATACAGGGTTTCCTACACAGTTTTATTATGTAGCACAGTGTGGATGACAGTGATGAGTAATACCTTATTATTCAGAGCAACTGCAGCACTAACAATGCCACACAATACCACAGTAAACAGTACCAGTCCAGGAGTTCAATCTTTTATTTCTAGGCACAGTTTTTGTATATGACAGACCTGTGGGGGGAATGTTTGTCAGCACTACCTGACTGTTGCCACACATACTACCAGATTCCACATTATTATTATTATGCACATATGTCTCACTCTGTTACTGCAAACACTCTGGTCACAGCTTCACAACATGGGGGTGGAGATGGGACATACTTTGCTTATTACTCTAATAACATTTTGGGGTGTTGCTAGAGTGGCAGGTTTGTTCTTATAGATATCTGACAATCAATTGTATGTCATTATTTACTGCCTAAACGTCTGGCATCATCCCACTCATTTGGGTGACAGGCAGCAGATATGGAGCAATTAACTGGACATTCTGGACATATATGTACAGTTGTGGGGTATGATTCTGCATACAGCTTACTACCACTCCCAGGATTCAAACCATGGCTGTGTGTGCAAAAAATATAACAGTAAACATCTCAGTTGAGTGTGCTATTTGGATTATGTTGTCTATCTTTCACTGTTTTCTTTCAAAGTCTCTCTCAGTTATACAATATGACCTCTTGTGATTACAACAATCATATAAAGACATTCCTACACATTTTATTTATGTAGCACAGTGTGGGTAAAAGTGCTTAATACAACAGTACTATTAAGAGATTGCAACACTACATTACCATATGATACCAGAGTAAACACAGGCAGTTCAGCAGTTAGACCTTTATTGTCAGGTTGTTACATTTTATTTACATACAACCTATATGAGACTCTTCCTGCCATATTGACTGGTGTATTTAGTACATGCCTTAAACAATACAGGTTTTATACTGGCAAGTAACTTTCTACTACTTTTAGATTTATTTCTTATAACAGTACATGCAAGAGTATTACTAACCTGCCTCATGATGCAACCTCTGCAGTTTACAGGCATGGGCTTCCTGGTTCACAGCCCGCTCTTCAGCCACTGTCAAAGACATAAGAGAAATATTTAGCCATACTTATCCATAATATACATGATCTGGCAATTAGAAAATGGGTAGTAGACTGATACTCACAGCTGGGAAATCCCCCGTCCACCTAGCCTCTTTGATCCACTGATCCAAGAGCTCCCTCTTTTTCCACTTCAGGTCGGCATAGTGATGCCTGACCTGCTCATCAGTTTGAGGTATGCCAGTGGCACTGGTGAGGTCACGGGCAAGACAGTCCCAGGCTTTCGCTTTATATTGGGAACAGTGGTACTAGCCCTGCAGCAGTCTCTGGTCATGGTCTTTAACAAGAAGTCCTGCTATGACTTTGGACTCCTGGATGCCCAAGGGCTGCACGCGGAAGCGCACTCCTTCTCCCATACTGGTCATAGTGCCTACAGGAGGACACTGCAAGTAGTTATGAGATGTATTCCCGCATGTTGGGTTTAAATAGGGCTGATTTTCCACACTTTGCCATGATTGGATGGTTTTGTAAATGCTAAGCTATGGGCAAGCCTGCTTAACTAAGGTTGGCATTGCTTAAAGGGGTATACCAATTAACCTTGTTTTCTACTATGGGGCACACTGGTGTTGGATCCATTCCTTCTACAGATTTACAGCTTAAATGTCATACAGATTTTCTTTCAAATGGTTGCCATGGCATGAATCAAGTAAACGTGCCCCCTTCATCAGCATGTGAAGTCACACGACAACAGCATGTATCAGATGCTGCTGAACCTATTTATGTAACTGGTGATCGACATGACCAAGCAGTATTTTGCTTTGATTTTAACTCACGGTTCTCAAAGATGACATCTAAAAGTACAGTGTTGGATCAGCAACCCACTGTAAATAGCTTATAACAAATCGCCAGAAGGTTATTCAATGTGATATTTTTACAAGCAAATGTTTAGGTAACCAACCCTGATTTGTATATAAAAGACAGCCTAATGTTAAAGAGATTCACAATTAACAATATTTGAGAAAAAAATTATTGAAATTTAAATCTTTACAATTAGACAATGGTTACCTAAAGAAATGTGTCTCACCCAATAGAGTACCTAAAGGGCTTAGATTATGAAAATCCCCTAATAGAATTTCTGATAATACAGAAGCTTTTAATGAGCTGTTTAACATTTTTGATGAATGTGGCTATAAAGTTTTAAGGGTTATTATCAGAGACTATGAGAAGCAGATGGACAGCCTACTTGAGAAAATTCATCATATTGATGCTTCGCTTAAGGGTGACCTTCTATTGGAAGTTAAAAATTATGATTAATTCGAAGTGTTTAAGAACACTGACAAGGTGATTGACAAAATTAAGGTTAGGAAATGTAATAAATTGGTAAGGGATATATTTGAATATTCTCAAGGTTTGGCATATCCCTGACCTATATAAAAGCTGAAAACTGATTATGCTGCATCCAGTGTGGAACAGTCCCACCTTGCTAACTCCAGCTAACATACTGGAAGTCATAATTATAGTGATAATGAGACTCACTTAGTGAATGGACAGTTTTTTTTTTTTTTTTTAGACCATGAATAATTTCCTCCCCTCCAAAGATCAGAGAGGATGGCCCAGAGATCTGGAGCAAACACTCCCATGAACAGGGAGAGGGAGAGCAGTGTCAATGCCATTTCACACCACAGGAAGAGCAGGAACAACCCCAGGCACAAAAGGAGGAGCCATTTTTAAATTAGTGTTTTACTTATGACATTTTACATGATGTGAACATTGTAGGTCTTTGTGAGAATTTTAACAACTTTTTGGATATGTCTGGTATGGTAAACCACGATCTGGTCCTAAGTCTTATATTGCATGAGCGTAGCAATCGGCTTTGTGATGGAATTTATAACCTGCATGATGGGGAAGCACCATTTGTTTATGAATACAATGGTTTTCATACATTTAATTATTGTAATATTTATGTAGATGTTAGATATTTTGAATTATTGAACAGAGACTTAAACATTTGTTCCTAGTGCTAAAATTGATTTGACAGATCTTATAATAGAGTTGAAACTATACATTAGAAAATTAAATTTTAGGGTACTATACCATAATCAACCTACGACTATACAATCCTCTCACAAATTTGCTAGAAAAAGTACTTTTAATACCCCTCTACATCCCACTTTGCAGTTGTTTGAAAAACTTTGTGAAAATTATTTGAGGAGGTTTTTTCAACAACAGTGTTATTTTTCATGCCCTAATATGTCTGATGATGAGAGATAATTGATGTGTGAGTTGATAAAAAAAGTCAGATAAAGGAGGGGACATAGTGCTGACGTATGCTATTGATTATTCTATGAAGATACATGGTATACTTAGCAATGATTATCAATACAGTACAGCATGTAAAAATTAAGTCAACATAGCCTGCTATGAAATTGATTTTTATTTAAAACATTTGTTGGACCAAGGTACTATTGACCTTAAGTTATATAAATTACAGGTTGAGTACCTTATTATTCCAACACATTCAACCTTCCTAAAAGACCCAATAATACATTATATCCACCAGTTTTGGCTGCTGATGGTTCAAAACCCCCCACTCCCTACCCCTATTTGTTGATGGAAAATTAAAAAAAAAATGTAATAAGTTTTATATGTTCTTCAAGATTCATGGTACTTTTTAATTAATATTAAGCTGGAATTTGTTTTTAATCATGAATGGTTGTTGGTTACAATTGATATGGTAGTTTTATTCTCTTGTATTCCTTAAGAAGGGACGTGAAGATTAGTGATCAGCAGTATGGTTTCATACCGGGAAAGAGCACTACAGATGTGATGTTTACTCTGAGAGTGTGTATGGAGAAGTACAGAGACAGTCAGAAGGAGTTGCATTGTGTTTTTGTAGGCTTAGAGAAAACATATGACAGGGTGCCTAGAGAGGAGTTGTGGTATTGTATGAGGAAGTCAGGAGTGTCAGAGAAGTATGTAAGAGTGGTACAGGATATGTACGAGGGCAGTGAGACAGCGGTGAGGTCTGCAGTGGGAGTGATGGATGCATTTAAGGTGGAGGTGGGATTACATCAAGGATCAGCTGTGAGCCCTTTCTTATTTGCAATGGTGATGGACAGGTTGACAGACGAGATCAGACAGGAGTCCCCGTGGACTAAGATGTTTGCAGATGACATTGTGATCTGTAGTGAGAGTAGGGGACAGGTGTAGGAGACCCTGGAGAGATGAAGATATGCTCTAGAGAGAAGAGTAATGAAGATCAGCAGGACTAAGAATATATGTGTGTGAATGAGAGGGAGGATATAGGAATGGTGAGGATGCAAGGAGTAGAGGTGGCAAAGGTGGATGAGTTTAAATACTTCGGATCAATGGTTCAGAGTAATGGTGAGTGTGGAAGAGAGGTGAAGAAGAGAGTGCAGGCAGGATGGAGAAGAGTGTCAGGAGTGATTTGTGACAGACGAGTACCAGTAAGAGTGAAAGGGAAGGTCTACAAGAGGGTAGTGAGACCAGCTATGTTATATGGGTTGGAGACAGTGACACTGACAAAAAGGCAGGAGTTAGAGCTGGTTGTGGCAGAGTTAAAGATGTCAAGATTTGCACTGGGTGTGACGAGGGTGGACAGGATTAGGAATAAGTATATTAGAGGGTCGGCCCAGGTTGGAAGGTTTGGAGACAAAGCCAGAGAGGCAAGATTATGTTGGTTTGGACATGTGCTGAGGAGGGATGTTGAGTATATTGGGAAAAAGATGCTAAGGATGAAGCTACCAGGTAACAGGAAAATAGGAAGGCCTGAGATAAGGTTTATGGATGTGGTGAGTGAGGACATGCAAGTGGTTGGTGTGACAGAGCAAGATGCAGAGGACAGGAAGAAATGGAAACAGATGATCCGCTGTGTCGACCCCTAACCGGAACAGCCGAAAGCAGATGATGATGATGATGATGATGATTCTTTTGTATTCCTTACCATCTTGGTAAGATTTGGTTCAGAGAAGTTTTACTTTTAAGTGATTTTTTTGACCAACAATGAAATGAATAATTGTAGGTGAATTTATGGAGACAGTGCTTGATAATAATTTTATGTACTTTGAATGTGAATATTTCAAACAAGTGACTGGTATGGCTATAGGTGCAGCTTGTGTTCAATTATATGCTAACATGATATTATGTTACCAGGAACAGCATTTTGTGTTTAGTTGAACCATATGGAGCAAATAGCCATCTTCCTAAGATTTTGGGATGATATTTTTATTGTTTGGAAAGGTAACCAATCAGAGCAACAAGATTTTATAACATTTTTAAAAATACTACTGCTTTTTTAAAGTTTATATTTACCACCTCTAGGGATTGTGTCAATTACTTAGATGTGTTAAGTATTAAAGACTCCACACAACAGTAATTTCAAACCAGGATATATAGCAAACCTAGATTTCAAACAGTTTCTTGAATTTTTCTAGTTAACCACTCATTGAGTAAAAAGCAGGGGCTAGTAAATGCATAGATGGTTAGAATATCAAGAATTGTTTCTGAGAATGATGAATTCACCAGAGAGACTGAAAGATTGATTGAAATGTTTATTTTAAGGGGTTACCCTAAGAAGATGCTATTTGAGATCAAAAGTGAGAGGACTGATTAGTTCCTCCCTTATTAGGTAAAGGAAGTTAATGCTGATTATAAAACACATGAAGTGGATTTTAATAAATGTTATGAACAAACTATGTTGTTAAAATTTTGGAGTGAGACCAGTGTTGTTAAACAGCTTACATCTATATCTATATCTACATCTATATCTATTGGCTGCATTTAATAAAGCCTATATAGTATGCTAAGATTGTGTGTGTGTGTGTGTGTGTGTGTGTGTGTGTGTGTGTGTGTGTGTGTGTGTGTGTGTGTGTGTGTGTGTGTGTGTGTGTGTGTGTGTGTGTGTGTGTATGTCACAGTCTGATGCGCACAAGGTAGCACTCCATTTTGTATACAGTAACTGGCTCCGCAAAAACACAGTAAACACTGTTTCATGCTAATTCCAGCATAAGCGTCTGAATTGTATGCTAATTAATCAAGCCAAGATGGAGGAGCTATTCAGCAAGCTATAAAGCAATCATATACACTCAGTGCAGGTTTTGCCCTTGAATTCCAAAACCTATTGGAAAACAGCCAAGAAAAAATGTTAAGGGCTGCTGTTGCTCTTGTATGTGAGTATATACTACAGGCCCAAGTCTATGCTGATGCTGCTAACAGATCTCAACCAAGAAGGATAGGGTGTTTAGACCCCATTTAACTTTTCTTGGTCTGCATGAGGTAGAAATTGTAGCATGCTACAGGTTGGATAGAGACACACTACAAGAACTCTGCAACCTCAGTCTTCATCAACTGAGAGCCAGGTCAAAATGACGGAAACCAATACCTGTGGAGACCAAGAAATGTGTAGCAGTTAGAATATTAACTACAGGAGCCTTCCAGAGACCAACGCAGGATATACTGGCAGTGTCACAGGCATCAGCATCTAGGATCATACATTAGTTTCTAAATGCTATGCTACAACATGCCAATGACTACATACATTTTTCCTGTACACCTGAGGACAAAGCTATAACTATGCAGGATTTCTACCCTGTAGCACACTTATCTGAAGTCTTTGATGCCATAGACTGCATGGAGATTGAAATCAAAGCACCACCCAGAGAACAGGAAAGGCTGTACATAAACAGAAAGGGCTTGACACTCCATTAACTGCCAGATCATGTGCAACTCTAAGGAAATAATTCTGAATGTGTGTGCTGGCAACCTGGGCAGTTAATATGATTCCCATATCTGACACAACTTTCAACTGTATCAGAAGTTTTCTAAGGGAGATACCCCACAAGCTAATTTACTGGGAGATGCAGGGTATGCATATGAGCCCATCAGAAATGCACACCCACCCAGCAAAGAATGCTGTAATGAGGCACTCAGTCAAGCAAGAAATATCATAGCACATACGTTTGGGCTGCTAAAGTGATGGTTTCAGTGCCTAGATACATTGGGGGAGCCCTGTATTACAATCCCTGTACTTATGCTGAAATTTTCACTGTCTGTGCTATCCTTTACAATATTATTCTGAGAAAACAGGTTCAGCAGGAACACCAAGGTAAAGGGGCACACATCTCACCACCACTAGTAAGGTGACCACAGCCACTTTCAGGTGAGGAGTCAGAGGGGGATCCATCAGCCATTGTGGGTGTAGGCAAATGTAAGCATGCACAATATGCCCTTGCCAAGAGAAAATGGATAGCAATATACTCACCACCTAAGGGGGTAAAACCTTCATCCTATCCACATACATACAAGACCAATAACACTGCATCAATGAGGCCAGACAATATCCTAGGATGCCTTCTAAATAGCATGAAACATGACCTATTAGGGCCTCTGGAATTACTATTTAACTGTAGCCTCCAAACAGACTTCATGCCTCATGAATTGAGAAAGGCAACAGTCATCCCTCTGCACAAAGTTGGGCCATCTACAAACCCTGGAAACTACAGACCCATAAGTCTCACTAGTCTTATATGTAAAGTCATGGAAAGAATTATCATGGAGATGATCAGTAAAGATACAGTAATCATCCAAACACTGGACCCAACCCAGTTTGTTTTTGGCAAGGGCAGATCATGTCTACTGAACCTGGTGGACTTCTTTGAGAAGGTCACCAAAGCAATAGATGAGGGCAAAATCATTTACACAGCCTACCTTGATCCGGCCAAGGTATTTGACACAATACCCCACTCAGGCATTGTTGACAAACTCAGGAGATTAAATACTAACCCATGTGTCACCCCATGGATAGCCAACTGGCTCACAGACAGGAACCATGAAGTTAGACTTGGGAGTTTACCTCTACAAAGAAGCCAGTCACAAGTGGAGTCCCTGATGGATCAGTCCTTGGCCTACTCCTTTTTGGCATTTACTTCTCAGAAGTCAAGGCCAATGTCCATGATCTCTGTCTGACTAAATTTGCAGATGATTGCAAATTAGGTAAATTAGGAGTCATCATTGAATCTCATACTGATACAAATGTTCTCCAGGAGGGGCTGACACAGACAAACAACTGGTACCAGAGCCATTAGGTAAAAAACTTTCTTACACTGTGAAGGACACCAACGAGGAAGAGAAAAAGCAAACACTACTGAAACTCCTGATATCCACCATGGCAGTAAACTTAATAGTAAAATCAAAACTTTAATAAAAAGAATATAACATAAAACAAGCAGTCCTCAGTCTTCCGATAAGCGCTTTTGGCAAATAAGCCTTCCTCAGATCGTGTAAAAAGGACTGTTCAGCTTTTGTATTTATAAGGCAACAAGGGCATGTCACAGAACTAAATGAGGAATGGCTGTGATGCCTTATAAATGCAAAAGCTGAATAGTCCTTTTTACACGATCTGAGGAAGGCTTATTTGCCGAAAGCGCTTATCGGAAGACTGAGGACTGCTTGTTTTATGTTATATTCTTTTTATTAAAGTTTTGATTTTACTATTACGTTTACTGCCATGGTACCAGAGCTATGGACTAAAATTAAATGCCAAGAAATGCATAATAGTATCCTTTGGGAAGTCATCCATCCTTAGTAACACATGGTGTCATATTAACAATACATCTCTTAGAGAGGACCCAGTAGTCAGGGACATAGGGGCACACATAGATAGTAATCTAGCCTTTGATTATCATGTGTCTACAGTGGTGAGGAAATCATTCTATATTGTGCGACTTATAAACAAAGGTATGCATTTAAGTCCAAGGAAGTCATTGTTCCACTGTATTCAGCATTCATCAGACCCATCATTGAGTACAATGCCTCCTTTGGTATGTACCTAACCAGGGTATCACAATATGTCCTATGCAGACTACCAAAAGGCCCGATCCCTATAGTCTGTCTCCTACATGATTTTTGAGGGGAAAACTATGCCTGGCATATAGGGCATTGTCAGGTCTCACTCTGATGGACCTCCTGTATATCCACAAAACAAACAGCACCAGAATTGCCTGTTCTAAAGACTTAAACCTTGCCTGTGATGTAAATAGGACCTGCTGGAGAGATAGGTATATATCCCAGTGACTACCCCATCTATGGAACAGGGTCCCTATCCATGTGAAGCAGAGTTCCTCCCTAACCCAATTCAAGTGCAACTTGGACAATTGGATGGGAAATGGGAAATTCATCCCTGGCTTGGCACTTATGTCTCTAATGGATACAGGTAACCTGCAAATGGTTCATCTCCTTGGCCCATACTTACACTTATCAAGGGTATCAGAACTTGTCAGAGATTAAGGCCGTTGTGATAGTTAGCCTAGTAAACACCTATGAACCCATACAGACAGTAAAATAGATGCCAGGAAAAGCTCACAACCTTTACTTACCCATGTAATGGCTGTGTACTGCTAGCATCACCCAGATTCATTCCCAAATTAAAACACTTGAAACTGCCAGACTATCAAGGTAAGCATTGAACCCAAAATAAGAAAATAAATGGCTAAAAACACAAATGAATGAGATAACCTTGCATACCTATACTTGGTAATGTAGCTAAGTAGACGGTAGATGATTTTTACAACAATGACTTCAATATGAGACATCAATTACTTATGTCAAAGGTCGTGTTTTCTATCAGATAATAGGCCTTATGCATCAAAGATGAAAACATTACAAAAACATGTAAGAAAGCAGTACAATTTTAAAAACAGCATCATAAACACCTATATACTAAGCACTCAGTCAGGTATGCAACTGGGCATCTGACAAAACAACTAGTATCCCTGCATCCGAAAGATAGAAAATCAAGGATATGGCATAGTTATCATCATTTGCACAGGGCATTGCTGGGAGGGCAGGAGGCCAAGGCTGACACAAAAGGTAGTGCGTGCATGTAAGTAAGAAAGACAGGCAGACAGAAATTTGGATAAGGTATCAAATGGCCACTGAGACAGAATGAGCTGTAAGTTTCATGAATGGCCCATGTAACTGTCCAGTGAAAAGTATGTGTAAGGGTCTGCAAGAGCACAGACAAGCTCTGTGCTAGCTGTACATCCTGGTATATTGGACAGGTGTAAGCCATGCATGGTATAGGTACCAGTTCATTGTCATCATCCCCAGCTGCAAGACCTGGCTCTGTTATGAGTTTCACTGGCATGTCCATGTCCATGGTCAAATGTGCTGCTGCTACCTGAACATGACTGATGTCTACTGAATGAGCTCTCCTCACAAGTATGCCAAGGACCATGACCCCATGGCCTACATCTCAACCACACAGAGCAGTGACAGTAGTGACACCATGGATCCATGATTAGGTATGACCACATTGGCTAAAATCAGAGGATGCTGCTGACCCACAGCCATGTGGATGTTGTCCCCCTCCCAGCACATGGTCCATCACAGACACTGCTCATTCCATTGTATCATTCAGCTGATCTATTGAACTGGCCAAACAGCAGACACAGTCATGCACAGCAGCCTGTGCCACACCTACACCCTAAGCATGTCCTCGGTTGTCCTAGTGGAACATGTCTGCACCTCCATGATGGCCCTAAATGTACGTTGAGTGGTATGTAAAGCCACACCAGGATCAAGTGAAGGGTGGACAGCAGGCCTCTTCTGAGTACCCCTACCATCCTGCATGGCACTTCATCCAAACTTTGGCTAAGGGCAGAGTCAACTGGCACTGAAGTCACAGTAAACACACTACCATGATCAAGTGTGTCACCCTTCACCTGTCCAATATTTGAGAGCTCAGTGGAATAGGTATGGGTAAGCATACTGGCTGTGTCTGATTCAAGTACAGGGGATGACTGAATGTCAGTAGCAGTGTCAGATTCAAATTCTCCACCCCTAATTGTGCATTTGTTTGGCCACTATCATCCTCAGAGTCTGCTGATACTCTGACATCAGGTGTTAAGAGGCCTACACTTCCACTGTCAGGATCACTTGTGATAATAGGCAACAAACACAGGAATGAAATTAATACCTACACTACAATTTAATAAACAATAAACTAACACTGGTGCCACTATCACAGATGTTACAGCAATGCACACACCTCCCACATACAGATAAGTGCATATTTCTGACAAATGGTCATCAATAGTCAAAAAAATGGTTTACCATGTGCAGATGACACCACACTTACTATGGCAGATGGTCCTGGAAGAAATGACATAAGGTAAGGACACAATCATCACAACTGCAATAACACAGGGGGATAGTGAATACACATTTTTTGCCTATATGTCTGCTAACAATACTTTTAACTGAAACTTGGATGACACATCCACTCAAAGCCCATGTCTAATGAACAAAAATGTGTCATTGTCTATTAATTTATCAACAGGTTCATCAAAATAAAAATATGAACTATTAGTTAAATTTTGTTATATTTTACTATACAAGCAAATCTTATAACTTGACATATGTAAACATACCTGGAAGCTCTTCCTGGCAAATCCCAGAAAAATCAGTACTGTTGTCGATCCCATGTTGGTGTGCAGTTTCCACTGAACTCTCCAGATCTCCGACAGTGAAGAAGAACTCTTCACTTGGTGTCAGAGCTGGATATGTAGCAGTCCCCCCCCCCCCCATAACAAGCTGTTCACAGGCAACTGCAGCTGCTCACCTTTGCACATAGGAAATCATATCAGTGGTCCTGTGCACACCTTATCATAAGCCCTGGTGCACTCCCCCCTACAGCATTGACATTATTCATTATCTGGTTCCAAAGCTGAATTCTGGTAGCCATATCCCCATGTCATCTATCAAGCAGAAAGGCACCATGGCGTCTGAATGCGTGCACTTTTACATCATTTTCAGAGATACTGAAAGAGGGCTTACATGGATATGGTGCTGTAATCCTATGTGACATAAAACAGAGAAGTATTCAACATATAAATATCATGTAATTAATTTCCTGCTCATATACACATATACATTTTCAATGTTAACCACTGGAGACACACATTTCAGTTATTAAAATTGAATGTTATGTGGTTGTACCATATCATCTTCACACACAAGCCAATGTTTGGTCCAAAACAAAAATATTACTTTACTAATGTATTATGTTTCATGGAAATAACAAGATGAGTGCACAATTTCAAAAGCAAACCTCTTGAAAACAACTTTTATTGTTGCAATGCACAACTGGTAGTTGGCTCCCCCACCCCCAAAACAAAAGGCAAATGTAAAGTTTGTACAAACCAAGGAATACTACATAATTCAATTGTTATACATGCTGTCAACACAATTCTCACAAAATGTGTTCACATTTACAACAGAAAAGTAAATTCTATATGATTGCCAGTCACCTCTCACTGTGTCCCTCACTCCCCTGGAGGTATCTATGGGCCATATTAGAAGCATAACACCCCTTTTTCCTTGACAATATAGTACATTACATTACCCTGAAATAACATAGAAGATTATAAGATAACCAGGTTTAACAATAACACTTGTGATGAAAGTTAAAAAGGAAAAGCAAGGCAACGAAATCCTAAAGCAAAGGCTAGGCAGATGGCAGTCAAATAACCCTTTATTGTAAGCGCTTTCGGTAGTGAGAGTCTCCCCACCTTCCTCAGACAAAATATTACAACCATAGAGAAATCACCAACATGTTAAATACTATAATTAATGATGACATCACAATCATTCCCAAACAATTAAAAGGCATACCACTACACATTCATTAAAATATTGGTTTAAACAGGATATTAGCTAATTCACTAAAACCAATTATATATAAAATTGTGTGCAAAAAGCAAATAGTTTTTTAAAATATATGTATATGGATTTATATACAAATACTAGCCATATGATCAACAGGACGCAAGCAAGCAAAAAATGAAAACATATATTAAACACTCTACCTATATGTAGGGTGCTAATGCATCATAAACTTCCCAATAAAAGTTATATTAAATATTCGTGCTTTTCCTTTGTATCGTTTTTTCATGCTTTTCCTTTGTATCGTTTTTTCGTTTTTGTGGTTCATCAGTTTGTGATGAAAGTTAATAAACTGTCTATATGAGAAAGTAAATGCCTGCCAAAAATGCCTATACCAACAGTGAACTATAAGAAGTACATACAGATAAACGTTCCATTTTCTAATGCATATATATAAACATTTTCTTTGTAACATGTTAATGAATACAATCATACCTTGCCAAGATCATATGCCCTCTCTATAGATAAATCTAAAGGAATATAAATCTTCTGTTTTCCAAATACACAAGTCTCCTCACCTTCAAGTCCCCTAGTTTCACGGTTAATAGCATTGCACAGGCACTACCCCACCATTAGTTGCTAAAGGATTGCAACCGTGAATGATTAGTGGGAGAGAGAAGGAAGCACAACAGCAATTCAGACAACCTTACCTGCACTGAGTGTGTCACCTAGGATACACTTAACAAAGTGTAGAAGTAACTGTAAAAAGCTTTTAAATGGAACTAAACAGCACACATTTATCATTTTTATTCACTAATAGCCAAACTCTCCTGCCTTTGCTGAAAACTGTTTTTCACTGTTATGTAATTTTATCATACATTTACAGGAAAATTATACAAAATTTCCTATAGACTGCATGTCTGAGAATACAACACAGATATGAGAAGAATGAATACAATACAAAGAGAAAACAGAGCTGCATTGGTGCACACGATACTCATAAATGGTTCTGTGATCACTCATTGGAATAAATATGTTAGCAAAACATGTACAAACAACTGAACGTGTAAAACTGTATATGTCTTGTTAATAAAATGGAGGAAATGGGACTTGTTTATATGCACAATGATTTGTATTCATGCTACAAAGCTGTTTCTAATGCAGAGAGATAAAACACCACTAGTGTGTTTTATAGATTCATTGGTATGATACTTCATGTCTATATCATAACATCAACATCTTAGGCTGTCGAATCCTAACATCAACACCTAAGCGACGAAAGCTAACAATAGCGAACAGCCACATCATCAAATTCTTTCCCCAGAAAAGAATTTGGGTGGCCGTCTGTAAACAGAATAAATAAACACACTCAAACATAGTTGGGGGCTTCACCCCCACACCACCCGATGTGGGAAACTGAGCCACCCATGCCCCCCTAACTAAATATACCAACTCTGAGATTGCTGTACATTGGGAAAAGGGCGAATCCCCAATAATGGCCATGCAAATTCTTTCCCGAGGAAAGAATTCAATAATGTGGCCATTCGCTATTGTAAGCGTTCGACGCTTAGGTGTCAATGATTAAGCATTTGACATCCTAAGCTGTCAACAATTCAATAGGAACCCGATAGTACAGATCCAGAATTGTATATGAATCTGTAAGGTGTGCTGAAAAGTATTTTGCAATGTTTTTATTTATTTTAAGATTAATACTGGCACAGCATGTGGCTAGTGCAAATATGGTGAGACGGATAAATAAATTAAAATTACTGGAAGCTGCTTCTATGATAAGGACAGCATAGATTACAGCAGTGAAGGAAGTATGTGTGTCGCATACTTGATAAACACAATGAAGCACACAGCACATATGATATTTAGATCATGGTTCAAATCCCACATTTATCTTTTAATAATAAAACATAAACTTTTACAAGAATAATACATGTTGAGCTTTGCCTGTCTCATTTGTACATTACTTACCTCTACACAAACACAACATAAAATGCCTCAGACAATAAGCAGACAATGTCAATTTCAAAAAGATACATTGTTACATATTCTGCTTTCCATTGCATAAACATGCTAAGCGGCATCGAGCAGTGGTCAGCATACGTCCACAACACCTGCAGACTTGCCAGTTTCTAAAAAGATACATTGTAACATGTGTTTTCTTCCATTGCACAAACTAGCTAAGTGGCATTGCATGGCGGTCAGCATACACACACCCAGTAATGATTGTGAAAAATAGAGCTGCTGCCTAGCTTTCCCGGTTGCAACAGATGTCAGTTAAGGGCCACAATACAGGTAAACCAGAGTTCAAATCCAGCAAACTCTAAGTTTTATTAATATTGTTCAACTGTGATTTACATAAAAATTAACAATATAAAATAATGATATATAAAAATTATTATGTATAACAGGTGGATTGCACATACAAATTGTTTTACATATATATATATATATATATATATATATATATATATATATATATATATGTGTGTGTGTGTGTGTGAAATTGTGGGTAACAGTACAATTATGGTTCTACAATTAAACATTTTTTTCTGAACTTTCATGTCACACACATACATGGTTAACCACTTAACTCTTTAATGTGTATATATAACTAATGAGCATGTCTGACAAACAAGTCCTCAGTTACACTGAGCAGTCTGGACAGTGATGACTGCAGAAAATACCACTGCTGCCCAGCCTTCTCTGTTGCAGCTGATATAAGTTCATGGCCACAATACAGGTGAGCCAGGGATCTAATCCTGCACAATCTAAATTTGATTAATGCCATTTCACTCAGTTTTTAAAACTAAAGAAAAACATAATTAGACAAAACAATAGCTATGTATAGCAGTGCATTTCATGTAACTTATACACTGAAAATTATGTTTCTGCCCTTAAAAGTGTCTTTTCTGCCCTGGAATGGACTTCAATGATAGTCACATACATGTGAAAGTATAAACCATGACCTTGTCAGGTCACACACACACATGATTAATAACGCATGCGTTAATGTGTCTATATAATTAATGAGCATGTCTGCTGTAGCAAGGAGGTAAGAGCACCTATGTGAAAGATTGCATATTGCCTATTTTATATAGGTTTGAATCCCACATGGCAGAAATTAATTTTATCAGTATATAAATTACACAAAAAATGTGTCAGGTCATAAAATTTATACACCCAAATACATGTCTGAAAAGTTAAGTCATCTAACAGGTACAGCAGCATCCAACTCATAAACTGTCACATTACCCTTCCTAAATCATAAACTACCTTCTGCTCTCTTTGGCAATGTTGATCTCTGCTTAAAATCATATAAACACAGTTGGCACAGTTATTTGGGTTGGCGCTCTGATTGTTAAATGTGATATCATAAATTGTTGGGAAAACACTTTAACTATTGTTGTATGACTTGTGTGGACATGGCAGACACTAAAAAAGAAGGTGCCCAATTTAGGGCTCAAAGATGGGGTCTAGAGGAGTCCAAAATATTCATTGGACTCCGTGTAAAGCACCACAGCCATAGGTTATTTCAGAGAGACTATACCAAGTCTCAATATAAATCAGAGGCTTGGAATAGTTTTGCCAAGGCTGCCACCAGTGTGCCTGGCATTCTGCACACTGGAGAGCAATGTAAGCACTACTACAATGACTTGAAAGTATGCAAGCAGGTAAAACCCAACCAATGGCTGGATGAGATTGGGACTGCTGACATCCTACAGCTGTGTAAGCATACATATAAAGATACTCTAAATTATAGTCCAAGCTGGAGATAGGCAAGACTGGTATGCATAATGCTCTTTTCTTTTCACTGCTCTTTATTTCACAGCTGCCTAGAAGACTGCAATGAACAGGGAAGCCCATGCTGAACATGTAGAAAAACTTAAAGAACCAATGGGTATTATGCAACATAAAATAACTATTATTGCATTAAAAATATTGCTCTTCTATACACTAGTAACAAATTAAACATGCTTGTATTAAGTGTCAAATCAAGCATGCATGCTTCATTCTGTAGCTCAAGCGAATTATAGGAGTCAATTGTAATAGTACATTCAGATGTTGTGGGTTTAAATCCCACATGTAACAAATACATTTTAAAATAAATAAAAATTATTGAATATTAATCTCAACACAATTGGCATAAATATCATGTTGTTAACTTAATCTGTATTATCTGAAAAAGCATATGTGCAATGTATGCATATTGCAAGGATTACTTAGAACAATTATCAGTCCTAGTCTGCAGTTTTTTTAAAAAAGTGGTTATGTTTATACTGTAGGAATTTATTGTATGAAACACATAATGGTTCCAATTGTTTTTTTTTAATTTTTTTTGTCTCTTTCCCCTGCTCCTTACCTCTAGTTTTTATTGTTATATGTGTAGTCACAGCTTTTTGATATCATCAATTTCTGACAACTGACAAAATGATTCCAGCACAGGTAGGTAGGCCAACCAGTCCTCCTCAGCTTGCTACCCCTCCAACTGCTGCCGCACTGATGCCCAGCACATCAGGGATGCAACCTGTCAGTACTGCCTCTGGACCTGCTGCACTACCTTGGCCCTCAACATCAGGTAGTATTACCCTGACAGCAGAAGCAGTGATATCCAGGAGTATTGGTGGCAGTGGTGATTTTATCACCCAACAGGAGCTGTCAGGCGTGGTGTGTGAAGTTGTATAAGGTACTATTGGTGCATGCTTCAGTTGTATGGAGAAGATGCTCACTGGAATGGTGTGAAAAAAACACATCGAGCACTTCAACAGCAAGCTGAGGAAGGGGACCCTGATGGCAGTTTGGAGGGTGAAGATTAGATTCTCATTGTCCCCATGCTTGTTGGGCATGGGCCTCTATGTCCCCTCCCTATCCTCACTCATGGTGTCCACAACCTTTTGTGTCCCTCATAATCCTTATCTCTGTCTTGTTTGCCCTATTTTTCTGCAACCGTTCCTCACCTATCTGACTTATCTGACCCTGACAGACCTATGTCCCTTACCCAACATTCCTGTCTTACTGAACTAAAATCAAAAAAATGGGCACCTATCCCACAAAAAATATCATCCTTTACATAGCTCTCCACTTCGCACATGTGTCTTCTTGAAATACTTGGTTCAGCTTAGTTGGCTTAACAAAATGATTGGGTTGCTGTCACCTATCTTTGTTGAAGAGACGGTCCAAATTCATCCAATATTCTACCCATGTTAAATTTACACTGTTGAAGAAATGGATAGCTATGGTTATTTCCTAATTCCTCCTGCACATATTGCTTTCCCTTTGTTCTTCCCCCTGCTTGTCCCCAGTTCATCACTTTCCTATCCACCCCATTTTCACACCTTGAATCTGGTCAAAAATAAAATCACACACCACACACATAAATACTAAATCCTCATTATGTCCTCTGCATTTGCGCAGAGTTTGGCATACCAAGCGATGATGAATGACTCTTCATGCCCAATGGCATAGTGTGGTTACCTCCACACAATGCTGCTTAAACTCCCTGCACTATAGGAACACACAGTTAAAGCAGAGTAAAGGCACTCAAATTATATATGTACTATAACATTTATTTACTCTGATGAATGTATAACACTGCAAATCCACATATATATTGTTGACATAAATAAATTGGCTGATGCTGTTTTTTATACACCAGTTCACTGTAGTCAATACCTTTCACATTTGCAAAAAATATCAAATTTAATTATGCAATGCCATCCTGAAAACGTGTAAAAAATTAGATTGACCTGGATTTGAACCCTGTCTTGTTTGTGCTGAAAATATGAACTTGTTGCTGTTACATCTGCTGTCAGAGAGAAAACTAGGCACAAGGTATTTTTATTACACTCAGTACTGTCCAAAGTGTTGACTGCCATGCCTCTCCACTCAGTGTGCTTGGATGGAGGAAACCAAATCAATGGAAATATTACTATTTTTCCAATAAAGCAGCGACCCATGTTTGCTTGTCACTTAACTTCACTCAAAAGGGGAGGGCAAGAGCAATAGTCCTTAATGTTGTAAAACTTATGACACAACATTTCCAATATAAACTGCATACTGAACACCATAGTATCTGTCAGCTATTTCTACAGTAGCCTATATGCATAAACTCTTTTCAAGATCAATTCATAGTCTTGAAAAGTGACTCTCACATTTGCAAATACTTTCTTCAGTGGAAATAGCTGATTGGCATGTATTTGTATGTTTAATGCAAATTTAGTCTTCATTCCCTTTATAATCCATGTAAAAGACAACCAAAGGGAAGACACTTGTTGCTGACTGAACACATATTTACTCAGGCTCATGCACATATGCTCTTGAAAATCAATATGTCAGTTGTACTTCCCAAATGTCAGCTACACTACAGAAATAAATAGCATAACTGCATTGTTACATCATCTAAAGCTTTATACTGGCAATACACATTCAGATTGTTTATACATGTATTGTTGTGGACATCAATTCATTACAAATATGAATGCATGTACATACACAGTTGCATTCATGTTGATCACAAAACATGTGTGTATCTGTGAGCGACTGTAAGTGTGTAACATACATAACATATTGAGAAACAGGTATATCTGTCTCACTTCTGTAACATGCATTCCTGACAGCTTTTTGCATCTAGATTGAGAAGCTGTCTTTTAACGTATACCTGCACATTGGAAACACAAATACAAATTCCACACTTTGCACACCACTTTCATAACAGGGTATGTTACCCACATCATATATTGATGATTGCTTCATCTAAATAGACCAGTATGACAAGACAAAAGCATACTTCAGGGATGGTGCAATTATTAACTACAGTGTTCTGTGGATGGGAACAAAATACATACATGTGGGTTAATTTACCATAGCAGCCACATTATGTATGTGTCTTTCTGTATATGTGTAAGTGTGTCTACATAGTCAGAAGAACATGAGTCTGTATCCTACTGTAGCAATCCAGTCCTATGCAGAACAAATATTTTGACAGTTGTGCATGCCTACACAGCCATTTCACACCAGCCTCCCAAGATCTTCTCCCAAGCATACAATGATGATGTCAGCCTCTATTAAAATGGTCCAGCAGCAGTGAAATCATCACACTTGGACTGTGGCACTTGCATTAACTACTAAGTTTTCTAGCTTATGTAACTAGTTAAGTAGGGCTTCTAATCTCACTGCAGGCAACTGGTGTGTGTGCATACTCAGAATAGCATGAGTCTGTATCCTACTGTCACCAATCCAGTCCCATGCATTGCAAATAGTTTGGCAGTTGTACATACCTACATAATTATTTCATACAGGCCTCCCAACATCTTCTCCTAAACATACAGTGATGATTTCATCCACTATAAATTGTTTAGCAGCTATGTAAAAGTCAGACTTGTGCCATGGCACTTTTGTTAAATAATGAGTTCTCTAGCCTGTATAACTAGTAAGGTAGAGGTTGTAATCTCACTGCAGCATGCTTAATCAGAAGAGTATCATCTTATATCCTGCAGTCAGCACTCCAGTCCCATGCAGAACAAATATTTTGACAGTTGTACATGCCTACACAGCCATTTCATGCAAGCCTCCCAACATCTTATCGCAAACATACATTACTGATGTAATAGGTTCATAGGTTCATAGGTAGATACTAGGCTATCTGCCCTAGGGCATTTATAAGCCTAGCCAGAGTGTATTTGGCTTCCGCCTCCCTATTAGATTAGCCTAATGTGCCTCTGTAAAGTAGGTTACAGAAGGTACCCTTTTAAGATTAGTTTACTGTGCCTCTGTCTAGCAGGGACACAAGAGAGATCCCAGGGGTGAACTTGCGATTTCCCATCCATGCGTCCAAATTTCGCTTGAAGAGGGTCAGCGAGGGGCTATGTCTAACATGAATTGGGATTCTATTCCAGAGTGAGGGGAGCCTATGGGAAATGAATCTGTCCCTCCAGCATGTCCTATTTATTTTTGTGCTGAGGTTTAGGTCCCTGGAGCGTGTAGCTCTAAGGGACTTGGATTTTTTGAGGTAGAGCATGTCCATTAATTCTGGGTTTGACATGGCTTTGTACGTCGGGCATAGATCGCCTCTGAGTAGGCGGTAAGCAACTGAGTAGAGCTGAAGTTTCTTTAGTCGAGCTGCATAGGACAACTGTTTGTAGCCCATGATCCTCTTGGTGAGGTACTTTTGGGGTCTCTCCAGTTGCTGCAGGTGTCAGGTAAGGTACATCCCAAAAGGGGCATTGTATTCAATTATGGGCCTGATGAGTGACGAGTAGAAGTGCACGATGACCTC
Organism: Protopterus annectens; assembly: GCF_019279795.1. NCBI lineage: Eukaryota > Metazoa > Chordata > Ceratodontiformes > Protopteridae > Protopterus > Protopterus annectens. Next base: position 569,876,086 of record NC_056731.1, on the reverse strand, counting down.
TCTTGATCTAGATGCGAACCCTTTCGTGATAAGGTGGGCTATATAGAAGGTCTTTCTAACCACTTTGGCAACGTGATTATCAAAGGAGAGATTACTATCTACGTTGGTCCCCAAATCTCTAATTACTTCTTCCGTACTTAATGGATTACCACCTATGTGGTAATTTGTGGGCACCTTGTTTTTCCCAAAGGGGATGACTATGCACTTTTTAATATTTAGCTTGAGGCCATGGCTCTGGCACCAAGCATCCGTCTCTGTGAGACCCTTTTGGAGGATGCTTGTGTCAGCTGGAGATTCGATTATGGCCCCCAGTTTGCAGTCATCTGCGAACTTTGTCAGCCATAATCCCCCTGTGTTAGCCTGAATCTCAGAGAAGTATATACCGAACAAGAGAGGTCCCAGAACTGAGCCCTGTGGGACACCACTTGTAACTGGTTTGGATTCGGACATGGCACCTGCGAATCTGACCATGTGGGTTCTATCTCTGAGCCAGTTTGCAACCCATCTTGCAATATAGGGGTTGATATTTAAGCTGGTAAGCTTATTTATGATGCCTGAGTGGGGTATTGTGTCGAAGGCTTTTGCGAGGTCCAGGTAGGCTGTGTGGACTACCTTGCCCTCATCTATGGCTTTGGTAACTGTTCCAATGAAATCAACTAGGTTTAAGAGGCAAGATCTGCCCTTAACAAAGCTGAATTGGGTAGGGTCCAGTGTCTGGAGGCTCCCAATGTCTTTGTTTATGAGTTTCATGATAATACACTCCATAGCTTTACAGACCAGACTAGTCAGGCTTATGGGGCGATAGTTTCCGGGGTCCGTTGTGACACCACCTTTGTGGAGTGGGACCACTGTAGCTGCATGCCATTCTTTGGGTACATATCCTGTAGTAAGGCTAGGTTTGAACAGTGACTTAATGTGAGGGTTCAGTTCTTCTTGGAGCTCATGTAAGACACAGCCTGGGACACCGTCCAGTCCCATAGATGCTGTGTTTTTTGTTTTGGAGAGGGCAGCTTTCACCTGTGCATCTGTGATGTCAGGGAGGTTACATTCAGTTGGGATAGGCGTTTGCTCCTTTGGGGGGGAAGGGGGGGGTTTGCGCTGAATCTGTCTGCCAGGATGTTGGCTATGTCTGTAGGTTCGGTATATTTTGTACCGTTATGCAACAATTCAGAGCATATCTGGGAGTTTCCGCTCATGTTTCTGACAAAACTAAAGAAGGCCTTGTGATTATCTTTAGTGTCTAGGGCAATTTTTCTTTTGAAACTGGCCTTTGATGATTTTATGAGGGATCGAAGTTTCTTGCTAATACTGATCAGAGATGCCTTCCCTTTTTGGGATTTTGCTCTGTCATGTAGTAGCTTCCTCCTTCTGTTGTATAGCTTATTTATGGCCAGGGTCCACCAGACTGGTCTCCTGTTTTTGGAGGAGTGAGTCTTGGTTTTATTTGGGCTAGCACGATCCATGCATTCCTGCAGGTGCTTATAGAATGCATTTGTAAAGGATTCTGCGGATTGGGCTGTATTATCCTCTGGCCCAGTGGCTTTGAAGGATTCCACCTCAGTCTTGAGAAGTGCAAAGTTGGCTTTTGAGAAATTCTTTACAGTGATTTCCTTGGCTGGGGGTGGGGACGGGATATTGATGTCCAGGGAAATTTGTTTATGGTCTGATCTTACCAGTGAGTGGTTTACCTCTGGTGTGGAACATAGAGTCCCCATGTTGGTGCTGACCAGGTCCAATATGTTGTTCCCTCTTGTGGGAGTGGTGACCAGTTGTTCCATTGTGTTAGAGTTTATAAATTCAAGGAACTGTTGGGCGAGGGTGTTTGGGCTTGAGTAGTTTTCCCAGTCAATGTTTGGGTAGTTGAAGTCACCCAATAGTATAGTGTTTGGAGAGACCTTCATATTCTCCAGTGTCCTCAGGAATGCCAAGTGGGGTTCCTGTAATAGGGAGGGTGTTCTGTAGCAGGCTACAAACTGTAAGGCAGTTTTGCCCGCTGTTAGTTGCAAATGGATGGTTTCTGATGTTTCGTGCAGTGCCACTAACCTGGAGGTGTAGGTATCTTTGATGAATATAGATACTCTCCCTCCTTTTGTGCTTTGGTCTGAGTTTTGGGGCTGAAACGCATGGTATGAGTTATAACCTGGTAGTGCTGGGGTGCTCTCAGGAGCCTTGAACCAGGTTTCTGTTACTGCACAGACATCGATTTTCTCCATACTGAGGAGAGTCTCGAGTGCATGCATCTTGAGGTTTAGACTTCTGGCATTGAGTAGCATTACCTTTAGTTTTTTATCTTTAGGTTGTCTATGGAGGTGGGTTTGTCCTTTGAGCCTTGCCTAAAAAAGGCACTATGGGGGTGGAAATAGCCTTGGCCAGTATACGAAAGCCTAAGGGTGACAGGTGCAAGCCGTCCCTAGCAAAGCAATGTGGCTTGTCGAGCATGTCATCCCAGGCTGACAGACACTGGATCCCCATTTGAATGACACCAATACTTTAGCCAATTGTTGAAACTGATCATTTTGTATTTATACTGTGGCATCATTCTTGGTGAGGGCAAGATGCTACTCAAGGTCAGGGACATACCAGCCTGGGCTACATGGTCAGAGAGCTCCTCTATGTCTCTTTTCATGTAGTCCAGGGAGGTACGTCTCAGGTCATTCACACCAGCATGGACAATGACGGAGTCATACTTGTACTTGCTTTGGAGTGACCTGAGTGGTGGATCTTGGCACCCGACAGGCAGCTTACAGTGACCTTCGCCTTGTTCAGTCTGGTGAGTGGGACGTCAGTATGCCGGACAATAGAGTCCCCTATAACAAGTGTATTTGATGTGTTGTTTGGCCTTATGGGCTGTGACTGTGAGGCGCACTGATTTTGTGAGATATGTGATTTGTGGGTATTGTTGAGGGGTGGCTGTTGCTTGGATATCTGCTTAGGAGGTCTTTGCTGTTTAGGCAGATTTTTATTTAGAGCCTCCGAGTATGTTTTTGTGTGTTTATGTGTTGGGTATGCAGATGCAATAGGTCTGTGTGAGACTGGACTTGTGGTGTTTGGTTACCTTTTCCTCCTGACTGACTGTGCCAGTCTTGGGTTGAGAGAGCTCTGCCTCCAGTCTGGCTGTGCAACTGCATCTCTCACATGTATTAGAGTTTGTTGGAAGGAGGAGAGGGTTGCCTTTGTACATAAGGCAATTGTAACATTGCCTCAAAATTCCCAGATTCACCAGCTGGACTGGGAGTAACCTTGAAACTGACCCTTGGACATACCAGATTAGTATAGGGAACTGTTTTTTTTACTGATCAGATTAGGGAAGGGAACTGATTTTTCACTTGCTCAGGAAGGACCAATCGGGAGTCTAATACTTATGAGAAGTCAAGGAGGGTGTAGTGCTTTAGTTAGTTAGTGTTTCCTTATAAGAGCTGAGCAAGTGCAGGGCTTTAGAAAGAGAATAGAGTGATTACTTTGAGAGTTTGAACAGTTCTAAGGGAACAAGTGAAGAGCAGACTTTGTGGAGCCTGGAATAGTTTAAACCTGTTTAGGCGGCGCTGCCCGACGCTGCTCAGTGTGCAAAACTGCGCAAAAAGAGAGTTGTAGGGTTTTAAGAGAAAGAGATCAAGGAGTTTAGAATTGACCCAAAATGGCCAATAAAACTACAGCTTCTAGGTAGTAACCACTCCTCCAGGGACAGGCAGGCTGTTCAGTGTTAACCACTCCCACTTAGCCCAAGCAAGCACTGGCCTTCTAGAAACTTCCAAACAGTTCAGAACAGGAAATCTGTAACTGAACTATCTTAACTTTCAGAAAGTGGGAAAAAAGCAAGATTTTTTGTTTTTTTTCTTGTTGTTGTAGTTTAAAGGTAGCAGAGATACACAAGCAGCAAAATAATCACAACAGTGCAATAAATGACCCCACACTTGAGTGCTAGGCCAAAATCAGGTAAAATGCAGTTTTTAGAGAAAAAAAAACTATTTTAAATTAAGTGCAACACAGGAAATGCAGTAAACAGGCTCTAGATGTGTTCCAAGTACTGATACTGTTACAGATATAAACTTTAGCAAGCTGGAAAATGCCAAAAAGTAGGTGGCAAAGCAGTAAAACTTAACAAAAAATCAGAAGAAAATACTTAAATCACAAAAGTGGCTCCTTTTCTTTGCTCAGCATTTTCTCCTCTTGGTAGGTGCTTCAGCAACAACTAACAAGCCTGAAAAGATGCCAGAACCATGAGACAGCCTGGTTTTAAGAGAGAGAGATTAAGGAGTTTAGAATTGACCCAAAATGGCCAATAAAACTACAGCTTCTAGGTAGTAACCACTCCTTCAGGGACAGGCAGGCTGTTCAATGTTAACCACTCCCACTGGTGAACACAGAGACTTCCCTTTAGCCCATGCAAGCACTGGCCTTCTGGAAACTTCCAAACAGTTCAGAACAGCAAATCTGTAACTGAACTTTCTTAACTTTCAGAAAGTTATAAAGTGTTGTCTGACACTATGAAAGTCAGAGTTGAGCTGTGGTGCTTGCATTAAATACTGCCTTCTGTAGATAGTTATGTAGGGGTTCTAATCTTACTGTGATCAACTGTTGTGTGTGGGTGTGTTTCTGTTCAGTTAGTTGACATTCTAGAGACCATTTAGAACAGCATGTTAGACACTCCTACTGCCATCTACGTCTCACAACACACTGCTGATGTCATTAGCTATAAAGTGTTATCTGGCAATATGAATGCCAGATTTGTTCTGTGGTGCTTGTGTTAAGTACTGTGTTTTATACAAAGTTAGATAGGAGTTCTAGTCTATTTGCAGTCAACTTGTGTATGTGTTTGTGTTCAGTTAGTTCACAATCAAGCAACCATTTTATAACAGCATGTAAAACACTCCCACTGCCATCTTCTTCTCACCACACACAGCTGATGTCATAGTTGTCTCACTTTATAAAAGCCAGACTTGTTCTGTGTCGCTTGAGTTAAGTACTCAGTTCTGTAGGTAGTTAGGTAGGAGTTCTAGTCTCACTACAGTCAACTGGTGAGTGTGTGTATGTGTGTGTGTGTGTGTGTGTGTGCGTGTGTGTGCTTGTGTGTGTGTTCATTGAGCAATCAGTATGGCAACAATTTTACAAGGGCATATGAGTCCACAGCAGTGTCAGACACTCCAAACATCTGATGATATCATCCTGTATAAACTGCACTCTGACATTATTCAAGTCAAACTTGTTCTATGGCAGTAATGTTAAGTACTGTGTTCTATAGCTTCTGTAAATAGATATGTAGGGGTTCTAATCTGGCAGTAGGCAACTTGAGTGTGTATACATTCAAATAATTTTTCTGAGACAATTTTACACAGAGATGGGACTCCACATCCATGTCAGGCACTCCTCCCAACATGTTTTTCTCAGTATACAGTGATTATATCATACTCTATAAAGTGCAAAGTGACAGTGTTAAAGTCAGACATGTGTAATGGTACTAGTGTTACACTGTATGGAATTCAGCTTCTATACCTACACAGGTATAATATTCAAATCAGACCCAGTCTACTGCTGTGTGTGGCTGATTATACTTTATGCTAATTGTATGATCCTTTGGAATGTTTTTCATTTCACTACCACTTAGGAAAACCTTTAAATTAGCCACATGCATTCGACATCCCTTTTTTCCTCTGGCTACATTATATCCTTCTTGCAGAGGACTGAAGGATGTCCTTATTTCTAAGATGTATGCACACATCATGAAACAGAGTCCTTTTATGACCCTCTGCAAGCCATCTCCACACCACTGGAAGTATTATTGCTAATTCTGTCATGAGGAGGTGCACAAGTCACATATGGACAGAGGCAGTATGTAATGCAATCAAACAAATACACACATATACACACATAGCCTTACTATCTTCAATTATATCAATATTGGGAATTGGGTTTAAATGGTATAATCATGGATAGGATTTTATGTGATGTTTGCTGTTAGTTTAGTAATGTCCTATTACCTTATGAACATTTCACATGTCAATGTTGCTGTCATCGACATGTGCTATGTTCAGATGTGGCTGTATGGTAGACCTACAAGAGGGTATGACAATCTGTTATGTGAGATAATGTATTGATGGCTAATGCTGCCATTTCCTTCAACAACAGCTGGAGTAATATGCCTCCTGAGAACTACTGACATGGGAGGATACTATGTACATTGTTGGCTAAGGCATGTGTTTCTGAAGTAGAGCAGATCAACATTCTTATCCAGTTACCAATCAGCCATCACAGTGACACTTGCAGTATGGCACAGGTGTGCGTGTGTATACCTACCATCATTAAATGCTCTGTGACATACACCAATATAAATTCATACTGATTACATAGGGGCATAAGTCTTGTTTCATCCACATATTGTAATGCTGTGATATACACAAAAATATCACATTTTGATTAAATTACAACCTTGTGGAATTCATTGTATGCGCAATTGTGTTGCTATTGCCAAGGATTATTGAGGTTGTCAACAGCACCATTGTGTCACTATCAGCTTTTGTGTCAGTAACTGTTAACTCATTTGTAAAGTGTCCATATATGGCATCAGGCCGCTTAAATACAGCTTTCCAATGAAAAGCATATAGGTGTATGCAGTGCAATTGATGTAATTACTTGGCATTGGTAGAGTTGTATGACTGTGTGAACAGCTCCACTATGTGGTATGTGATGCATAACCAAGGGTGTATATGGAGGCGTTGTTACAAATCATTTATTTAGATAAGGGTGAAATGTTAAAGGGAACACACAACTAATAAAAAAATTCAAAGAGGTACTACCATGGAAATGAGAAAACAGGAGAGACAGATAATTTTTTTTCCCAAAAACGAGGTTTTATTCCAAAACAGTGTGTAAAACACTCTTGCTAAGTGCTTTTGTCCTGTGGACTTCATCAGAACATGGGTGTAGTAACAATATTTATCAATATACATAGAAAAGTTACTCAATCAATTAAATTCATTCTATTAAATCAATAAGTGCATAAGAGCATTACTAAAAATCTAAAAATCTAAATTTCAAAAAGGTAATATATATATATATATATATATATATATATGTGTGTGTGTGTGTGTGTGTGTGTGTGTGTGTGTATGTGAGTGTGTGTGTGTGCATGTGGATCTACTTTTAAATTTCAGAGTTTCAAACTTTCGAATTTCTTATGGTCAAGACCATAAGACTGAAGTTTTGAAACTTTGAAATGTAAATTAAAAAAAAATAAAACAAATTGTTTTTTTTTTCACTTTTTTTAGGGAGCAAGCCTCTCTGCACCCCTCACCACAAGCTAATTAAATATACCAACTCTGAGATCTCACTACAGTGAGGAAAATGGTAAATATACCATTCTGTGCTGTACGGTAATTTCCAATTAAATGATTCAACGTTTCAAAATTACCTTATGGTCTCGACCATAAGAAATTCAAACGTTTTGAAACTTTGAAATTTAGAAGTAGACACACAGATATATATATATATATATATATATATATATATATATATATATATATATATATATATATATGTATATATATATATATATATATATATATATATATATATATATATATATATATATATATATATATATTTATATATATATATGTAAATAAACATATATATATATATATATATATATATATATATATATATATACATATATATGAAAATATTGATGTATATAACAATTTATATGTTAAAAATTATCTCTCAATTTTAATGCACTATTAATTGAAAATTGTTCATTTAACCCTGGTTTAGAGGTGGCATTTAAATATACCTGCCATACCAGTCTGTACTCTATTGGAAACTTCACCTTCAACCCTAAGCCAGATGATTGGTTTTCACTGATGGTTGAGAACTATGCAATATCTCTGACTGCAACTTCCCACTGAATTACTTTGCTTGCAGTGTATAACAATAATACACAGCTGTGCTCCTGTGTATCCTTGCTTATTAGTGTGATATTTTCTACAACCATTTTTCCATCTATCTATTTATTGCCTGAATATCTGCACACTTCTTCTGCTTCTGTGATAATGCTCCCCTTCCAGCATAATTTGAATTCATTGTCATTAACATGTACTATTTTAACAGAGCATTAAGCGACACTGTCATTTTTGGGAAACAATAGCTAATTCTCACTATAGAACTGGCCTGTCTGAAAGTATCCTTACTTCCTCCAATCAATCTTAAGCCCTTCTGTGACATCCATTATCAAAGGCAGTCATTATACTACTTAATTTTCTCTCCTCTTAGTGTAGTCCTGGTGCAGATAATGCTTCTGAAAAGGCAGTCCTCAGCACTGTATCCTGACATCTCTACTTCACCTCCCTGGCCCTGCTTGCTTCTATTCCATCTGACTGGTTGTTGGCATGAATAAATGTCCAGTCACCAAAATGTTCTTACTTGTCTCATGCTGTTTTTTTTTTTCATTTTCTCCTCCATGCCAGTACACCTATATGTAACCCTTCTTCCTCGACTTCCATCTTCCAGTACACTCTTTACTACTTGTGCTTAGTACTTAAAATTCTGTGCTGCAATTCCTTCTTTCCCATCCATCCTAAACATTTCTGGCAAGTTCTAGCTGTTGTTTTGTCATGCTCACCATCTATAACATCCACCTTGCTGAGTATTCTCTGGCCACTTCTCTTCTGCTGTCCTTGTGGGCTTATCTGTTTAATATGCTGCATCTAACCACATTTATCCTAAACCCTCATACACTAACAGCCCTCACTCTACTCCTGTCTATTGTAGACACAACCCCTTTAATTGCCAATCACCTCAGTCTTTATATCCTTACTCATTTGAACAAATAGCACATATAGCATAACCCCATCCCAAATAACTCCTCCCATAAACTCACATATATAACCAGAAAACAATACATAATCCATACATACTTTCTCCAGTGACTCCTAAATAAGTCAAATGCTCTGAAAGATACTCCATTTGTATTATACTATCCTCAAAATAATACAATCAGGAGATAGCTATCTCAATCCAGTCCCCCATAAAAATCCCCAAACTAATCCCAACCAATGAAAATAAGACACAGAGGTGAGTCCTGCAGTGAGAACAGAACCTGACTTCCAACACATGCAGTATAAATGTTAATACTGGTCATGTTCACACACATCTGCAAATGTAGTGGACCTCAGATAGCAACATACCGAAGGGTCACACTGGGCATGCTCACACACTTGAATAAATGAGACAAATGTCAGGCAACAAAACATGTAATGTCAGAACTGGGCATGCTCACACACTTAGGCCATGTCTGAGTACAGCAGTGGGCCACACATATCTGGCAGTTGCATGTGTTAACCCAGAAAACTGTCACTATACAGCAATCTGTCCTATGCACACAGTTATATGACAACAGACACATCTATAATATAGTGGAACCCTGTCATAATCAAATATGTTCTGCAGATACTGAAGTTCTTCGTGGAAACTGGTAAAGCAAAGATGATAAAGACCTGCAAACAGTATCAGCAATAAACATTGTGCATCCTGAACGTTAGCATAGCTTCAGAGGTCGATACTAGGCTATCTGCCCTAGGGCATGTACAAGCCTAGCCAGAGTGTGTTTGGCATTCGCAACCCTGTCAGATTACTACACTGTGTGTGTGAATAGTAGGTCACACAATATAGCCCATGTATGTTTATGCTAGTGTGCCTCTGTCTAGCAGGGACACAGAAGATATCCCAGGGGTAAATATACAATCACCCATACAGTCATCAAGATGTCTCCAGTAGGTGTCAGTGGGTGGCTCTGCCAATGTGAAACTGGGATTACATTCTGTAGTGAGTGGAGCCTCTGGGATAGGAATCTGTCCCTCCACAATGTCCTATTAACATCTGTGCTGAGGTATACATCCCTACAGTGTATGGCTCCAAGGGAGTTGGATATCCTGAGGTGGAGCATGTCCAGTAATTCTGGTTTGGGTATAGCTGTAAACAACAGGCACACATCATATCTGAGTAGGTGGTAAGTGACTGAGTAGAGCTTGAGTTACTGCATCTGAACTATGCAGGGCATCTGTGTGAGTCTCTAGATCTGCTTGGTGAGGACCGTCCATGGCCAGTACAGTTGCTGCAGGTGTCAGGTAAGGTACACCCCAAATGTGGCATTGTAACCAAGCATAGATGTGATGAGTATAGGGGCACAATGACTTCACTCGATCTAGATGTGAAACCATATGGGATAAGGTGGCACACATAGAAGGTGTGTCCAACCACATTGGCAAAGTGAATGTTAAAGGTGACAGTATGAACAAGTGATGTCCTCAAACCCCTAACAACTCCTACCGTATGTAATGGAGTACTACCTATGTGGTAATGTGTGGGCATGTTGTTACTCCCAAAGGGGATGACTATGCAACTAATAGCATTTAGCTGTAGGCCATGGCTCAGGCACCAGTCATCCATTTCTGTGAGACCCTGATTGAGTATGCATGTGGCAGCTGGAGAGTTGATCATGGCACCCAGTTTGCAGTCAAGTGCACACATGTTCAGCCATATACCCCCTGTGATAGCCTGTATGTAAGACAAATATATACTGAACAAGAGAGATCCCAGGACCAAGCTGTGTGGGATGCCATGTGTAACTGATGTATAGTCAGACATGGCACCTGCAATCCTGACCATGTGGGTGCTATCCCTGATCTAGGTATCAATCCATTGTGTGAAATATGTGTCCAAATTGACACTGGTGAGCCTATGCATAATGGCCCAGTGGGTTATTGTGTTGAATGGTTTTGCAAGGTTCAGTTAGGCTGTGTGGATAGCCATCCCTATGTCTATGGACCTGTTAACCATTTAAAGAATACCTACAGGCTCAAGAGGCAAGATCTGCCCACAACAATGCTGAAATGAGTAGGACACAGTGTCTGTAGGTTCCCATTGTCTATGTGTAGGAGTCCTATGACAATATGCTCCATAGCTTTGCAGAACAGGCTACATAGGCTTATAGGGCAATATTGGCTGTGGTCCATTGTGGCACCAACTCTGTGGAGCAGGACCACTGTCACAGTATGTCATTCCTTGAGTACATATCCTGTGGTAACTCCAATATTGAACAGTGATGTAATGTGAGGGTTGCATTTGTCATGATGCTCGTGTATGATGCAGGCTGGGACACCATCTGGTCACATTGATACTGTGATGTACGCTGTGAGGAGGGCAGCACTCACCTGTTACTGTGTGATGTCAGGGAGGTTATACTCTGTTGGGATGGATAGTTGCTCCTTAGAGGGGATGGGTGGGAGACATCTGCACTGAATCTGTTTGCCAGGATGTAGGCAATGCCAGTTGGTTCAGGGTAAGTTTAGTCAGTATGCAGTAACTCACAGCATAACAGTGAGTGTCCACAAAGGTTCCTGACATAACTGAAGAAGGCCGTGTGATAACCCTACATGTCAGGTGCAATTGTCTAGTATTAGCGGCCCTTAGAAAAGTCCATGAGTGATTGTAGCTGTCTGCTAGTACAGATCGCAGATGCCTTCCCAGTCTGGGATTGTGCTCTATCATGTAGAAGCGTCCTCCTGACGTTGTACAGCTTATTAATGGCTGGGGTCTAGCAGACAGGTCCCCTGCCATTGTAGTAGTGGGTCTTGTTGTTATTTGGGATAGCACAATCCATTCAGTCCACTAGGTGTCCATAGAATATGTATGTAAAGGATGCAGCAGTGTGAGCCGTATATGCCACTGTCTCAGGATCTCTGAAGGATACCACGTTGCTTCGGTGAAGTGAGATGTTGGCTCATGAGAAGTTCACCAAGATTACCCAGGATGAGTGTGTGGAGGGTATATGTATGTCCTGTGAGATACATGTATGTTCTGACCTTACCAATGAGGGTTATATCGCTGGTGTGGAACATAGAGTCCCCATGTTGGTGATGAGCAGGTCCAATATGTATTCCCCCTTGTGGCTGTGCTGACTGGTTGTGCCAAAGCATATGAGTCCACAAATTGTAGTGACTGTTGGGTGAGGTTGTCAGGGCTTGAGTAGTATCCCCAGTCAATATATGTGTATATGAAGTCACACAATATAATGGTGTCTGTGGAGACCTGCATATTCTCCATAGTTCCCACAAAAGCCGAGTGTGGTTCCTGAGTTTGGGATTGTGTTCTGTAGCAGGCAACAAACTGAAAGGCATAATGCAGAATGGTAGTTGTATATGTATGGTCTGTGATGCTGTGTGCAGTGCTACTAACCTGGAGGTGTGTGTATCTGTGATGTATATGGATACTCCCCCTAGTTGTGTTGTCTGTTCCAAGTCTTGTTGTCAGACAGCATGGTATGAAACATAACCTGGTAGTGCTGGTGTGCATAAGCGAGCCTGTACCAGGGGTCTGTCAGTGCACAGATATTGCTCTCCTCCATACTGAGGAGAGTCCTGAGTGGCCACAATATGAGGTTAACACAACTGTTGTTGAGCAGCATTACCCTTAGTTTCATTTAACCTGTAATGTCTATGGAGGTGGGTTTGTCTTCTGAGCCCTGCTTAAAAAAGGCACTCTGGTGGTAGCAAGAGCCTTAGCCAGCATACCAAAGTCCAAGGGTGACAGGTGCAAGCTGTCCATAGTGAAGCTACATGGCATGTTGAGCATGTCACCATACGCTGACAGACACTGTATCCCCTATGAATTAAACAAATTTGTTAGCCAACTGTTAAATGTGATATGTGTGTCCGTATACTGTGACATCATAATTGGTGGGTGTAAGATGCTAGACAAGGTCTGGGTCATACTGGCCTCGGCTACATGAACAGAGTGTACTTCCATGTATCATGTCATGCGGTCCAGGGAGTAACGTCTGAGGTTACACACACCAGCATGGACAATGATGGTGCCAGTCTTGTACTTGCTTTGGAGTGACCTGACTGCCTGTGTTATGCGGCAGATCCTGGCACCCAACAGACAGCCCAAAGTGACTATTCCCTTGCCAGGGCTGGTGAGTGGTACATCAGTGTGTCTGAACATAAGTGTTGCCTATTACAAGTGTATTAGGTGTATTGTTTAGACCGAAGGGCAGTGACTGTGTGGCACACTGACATTGTGAACTTTGTGATATGTGGGTATTGTAGTGGGGTAGCAGGTGTGTGTGTGTGTCTGCTATGGAGGTCTCTGCTGCTTAGGTAGAGTACATTTACAGCATCTGAGTATGTCAATGTGTGCTAATGTGGTTTGAGTGCTCTTGCTAGAGGATATGTGAGACTGATATGTGGTGTGTGTGGTTACCTTCACCACCTGATAGACTGTGCCAGTCATGGTTCAAGAGACTTCAGCTCCCTGTATGTCTATATAGGTGCATCTTACACTTATATCTGAGTTTGTCGGGAGGAGGAGAGGGTTGTCTGTGTACATGAGGCGGATGTGACATTGTGTCACTATCACAATATCGACCAGCTGGACTGAAGAGTACACACAAAACCGACCCCTGGACATGCCAGGATATTATCATGACATACTCTGTAGCCTGATCACAAAGGATCAGTAGGGTGTTAAGCACGTAAAAGAGTAAAACAGGGATTAGTGCTCATGTTTGTTAGTGTTTTGTAAAGAGGAGCTGAGAAGGAGTCCAGACTGAATCATGACACCTCCTTCAGCTATGTCATAAATATCAATGTACACACACATATGTCCTGAGTCACGGCCAACTGTACCTGAGTGACAATGCCGACATCATGACAGACAGGCCCATATGTACATACCCATCCCCCACTGACAATAGTCCACATCATCATACCAGGAGATATCACATGTAGAATGGATGAGCAGCTACCTCCACTGCCAAAACCATGGCAGCAGGTGGAATACATTGATTCCCAATATGTGTCATGCACAAACTACAGAACAAACAGATCATGCACCTGAACAGTCAGCTGAGCCACACCCCCTACACAGGATGTGGAACCGTTGAATGTGTCACAGCTACATATGGCACTCCCCACAAGTGTTGGTGCACAACACACCATGGAAGTCAAGTCCAGTATGTCTATGAGGTCTGATCTGCAAGGTCATGGAGTCCATCATGGTTGCAGTCATAAACAGAGCTATTGGAAGCTGACACACACACAACCCTACCAACTGTGGTATGTTCATGAGCGGATCATGGTTCCCAAACATGCTAGACTGTTTGCAAGGCAGCCACCCAGGACATACATCAATGAACACATTTACACATGTGTCACATAGACTTTGAATAGCCCTGTATCAACATCCCAGACACATGTAGTATCCACAAAACCAAGAAGCTGTGCATAAATATGTGTTGACATATGACAGAATGTCAATGTGTCCACAGATAGATCACACAAGGTAAGGATACTGAGGTCATGTTCAAGCTGTTGACACCTGCTGACCCACAGGGACCATTGCTGGAATGGCATAAAACAAAGTGTACATACATCACCATGTCCAGTCTGATGATGTCACCATCCTATAAATACAGCAGAAGAAAAGCTGACCTGTAATGCAAATAGCGCGCTGTGTTAATGCATCTTTTTTCAGTATTATAACATCGTTAGGTAGGTGTTTGAATCCTGCAAGTGTGTGTGTGTGTGTGTGAGGGGGGGGTGCAGTTTCCTTTGAGAGGTGTTCCTTTTTGGAGACTAGGAAAACTCAGTAAAGGAGGTACATTCCTCTTTGGAAAGTCTGATGATGTCACCATCCTACAAATACTGCAGGTGAAGGAAAACCAGCCAATAAAGCAAATAGCGCGCCATGTTAGTATATCTCTCTCTAGTATTATAACATAATTAGATAAGGGGTTGAATCCTGCAAACAGTGTGTGTGGGGGGTTGTGTGTATGTGTGCAATTGTCTTTGAAAGGAGTGTCCTTTTTGGAGACTGTGAAAACACACTAAAAGAGGTACATTCCTCTTTGGAAAGTCTGATGATGTCACCATCCTACAAATACAGCAGGTTGTGTGCAATTGTCTTTGAAAGGAGTGTCCTTTTTGGAGACTGTGAAAACACACTGAAAGAGGTACATTCCTCTTTGGAAAGTCTGATGATGTCACCATCCTACAAATACAGCAGGAGAGGGTACACAAGCCAGTAAAGTAAATAGCATGTCGTGTTAATACGTCACTCTTTAATATCATAACATAGTTATGTAGGGGTTTGAATCCTGCAAACAAGTGCTCTAAAGGAAGTATATTCCTCTTTAGAAAGTCTGATGATGTCACCATCCTATAAATGCATTAGGTTGCGTGCAATTGTCTTTCAAAGGAGTGTCCTTTTTGGAGACTGTGAAAACACACTAAAAGAGGTACATTCCTCTTTGGAAAGTCTGATGATGTCACCATCCTACAAATACAGCAGGAGAAGGAAAACCAGCCAATAAAGCAAATAACGCGTCAAGTTAATATGTTTCTCTCTAGTATCATAACATAGTTAGGGAGGGGTTTGAATCTTGCTAACAGTGAGTGTGTTTGCGTGTGTGGGGTGATTGTGTGTATGTGTGCAATTGTCTTTAAAAGGAGTGACTTTTTTGGAGACTGTGAAAAAACACTAAAAGAGGTACATTCCTCTTTGGAAAGACTGATGATGTCATCATCCTACAAATATAGCAGGAGAGGAAAAACCAGCCAGTAAAGCAAATAGCATGCCGTGTTAATGCGTCACTCTCTAATAGCAAAATGTAGTACGACAGGGGTTTGCATCCTGCAAAGAATGAGTGTGGATGTGTACTATTGTCTTTGAAAGGCGTGTCCTTTTTGGAGACAGTGAAAACACACTAAAAGAGGTACATTCCTCTTTGGAAAGTCCGATGATGTCACCATCCTACAAATACAGCAGGAGAAAAAACAACAGCCAATAAAACAAATAGTGCACTGTGTTAATACGTCACTCTCTAGTATCATCTCATAGTTAGATAGGAGTTTGAATCCTGTGAATAATGAGTGTGTTTGGGTGGTGGGGGGGTTCGATGCAATTGTCTTTGAAAGGAGTGTCCTTTTTGGAGACAGTGAAAACACACTAAAAGAGGTACATTCCTCTTTGGAAAGTCCGATGATGTCACCATCCTACAGATACAGCAGGAGAAAGAAAAACAACCAATAAAGCAAATATCGCGTCATGTTAATACGTTTCTCTCTAACATCATAACATAGTTAGGGAGAGGTTTGAATCCTGCTAACAGTGAGTGTGTTTGCGTGTGTGGGGGGATTGTGTGTATGTGTGCAATTGTCTTTAAAAGGAGTGACCTTTTTGGAGACTGTGAAAACACACTAAAAGAAGTACATTCCTCTTTGGAAAGACTGATGATGTCATCATCCTACAAATATAGCATGAGAAAAGAAACCAGCCACTGAAGCAAATAGCATGCCGTGTTAATGTGTCACTCTCTAATAGCAAAATGTAGTATGACAGGGGTTTGAATCCTGCAAAAAATGAGTGTGGATGTGTACTATTGTCTTTGAAAGGAGTGTCCTTTTTGGAGACAGTGAAAACACACTAAAAGAGGTACATTCCTCTTTGGAAAGTCCGATGATGTCACCATCCTACAAATACAGCAGGAGAAAAAAAAACAGCCAGTAAAACAAATAGTGCACCATGTTAATACGTCACTCTCTAGTATCATAACATAATTAGGTAGGGGTTTGAATCCTGTAAGAAGTGAGTGTGTGTGGGGGGGGGGTGTATGTGTGTATGTGTGCAGTTGTCTTTAAAAAGAGTGACCTTTTTGGAGACTGTGAAAACAAACTAAAAGAGTTACATTCCTCTTTGGAAAGTCTAATGATGTCACCATCCTACAAATACAGCAGGAGAAGAAAAACCAGCCAGTAAAGCAAATAACATGCCATGTTAATGCATAACTCTCTAGTATCATAACATAGTTAGGTAGGGGTTTGAATCTTGCAAACAGTGAGGGTGTGTATGTGTGCAATTGTCTTTCAAAGGAGTGTCCTTTTTGGAGACTGTGAAAACACACTAAAAGAGGTACATTCCTCTTTGGAAAGTCTGATGATGTCACCATCCTATAAATACAGCAGGTTGCGTGCAATTGTCTTTCAAAGGAGTGTCCTTTTTGGAGACTGTGAAAACACACTAAAAGAGGTACATTCCTCTTTGGAAAGTCTGATGATGTCACCATCCTACAAATACAGCAGGAGAAGGAAAACCAGCCAATAAAGCAAATATCGCGTCATGTTAATATGTTTCTCTCTAATATCATAACATAGTTAGGGAGGGGTTTGAATCTTGCTTACAGTGAGTGTGTTTGCGTGTGTGGGGGGATTGTGTGTATGTGTGCAATTGTCTTTAAAAGGAGTGACATTTTTGGAGACAGTGAAAACACACTAAAAGAGGTACATTCCTCTTTGGAAAGACTGATGATGTCATCATCCTACAAATATAGCAGGAGAAGAAAAACCAGCCAGTAAAGCAAATAGCATGCCATGTTAATGCATCACTCTCTGTTAACAAAATGTAGTACGACAGGCGTTTGAATCATGCAAAGAATGAGTGTGGATGTGTACTATTGTCTTTGAAAGAAGTGTCCTTTTTGGAGACAGTGAAAACACACTAAAAGAGGTACATTCCTCTTTGGAAAGTCCGATGATGTCACCATCCTAAAATACAGCAGGAGAAAAAAAAACAGCCAATAAAACAAATAGTGCACCGTGTTAATACGTCACTCTCTAGTATCATCACATAGTTAGATAGGAGTTTGAATCCTGTGAATAATGAGTGTGTTTGGGTGGGGGGTGGTGGGGGGGTTGTTTCTATGCAATTGTCTTTGAAAGGAGTGTCGTTTTTGGAGACAGTGAAAACACACTAAAAGAGGTACATTCCTCTTTGGAAAGTCCGATGATGTCACCATCCTACAGATACAGCAGGAGAAAGAAAAACAACCAATAAAGCAAATATCGCGTCATGTTAATACGTTTCTCTTTAACATCATAACATAGTTAGGGAGGGGTTTGAATCCTGCTAACAGTGAGTGTGTTTGCGTGTGTGGGGGGATTGTGTGTATGTGTGCAATTGTCTTTAAAAGGAGTGACCTTTTTGGAGACTGTGAAAACACACTAAAAGAAGTACATTCCTCTTTGGAAAGACTGATGATGTCATCATCCTACAAATATAGCATGAGAAAAGAAACAAGCCACTGAAGCAAATAGCATGCCGTGTTAATGTGTCACTCTCTAATAGCAAAATGTAATACGACAGGGGTTTGAATCCTGCAAAAAATGAGTGTGGATGTGTACTATTGTCTTTGAAAGGAGTGTCCTTTTTGGAGACAGTGAAAACACACTAAAAGAGGTACATTCCTCTTTGGAAAGTCCGATGATGTCACCATCCTACAGATACAGCAGGAGAAAGAAAAACAACCAATAAAGCAAATATCGCGTCATGTTAATACGTTTCTCTCTAACATCATAACATAGTTAGGGAGGGGTTTGAATCTGCTAACAGTGAGTGTGTTTGCGTGTGTGGGGGGATTGTGTGTATGTGTGCAATTGTCTTTAAAAGGAGTGACCTTTTTGGAGACTGTGAAAACACACTAAAAGAAGTACATTCCTCTTTGGAAAGACTGATGATGTCATCATCCTACAAATATAGCATGAGAAAAGAAACCAGCCACTGAAGCAAATAGCATGCCGTGTTAATGTGTCACTCTCTAATAGCAAAATGTAGTACGACAGGGGTTTGAATCCTGCAAAAAATGAGTGTGGATGTGTACTATTGTCTTTGAAAGGAGTGTCCTTTTTGGAGACAGTGAAAACACACTAAAAGAGGTACATTCCTCTTTGGAAAGTCCGATGATGTCACCATCCTACAGATACAGCAGGAGAAAGAAAAACAACCAATAAAGCAAATATCGTGTCATGTTAATACGTTTCTCTCTAACATCATAACATAGTTAGGGAGGGGTTTGAATCCTGCTAACAGTGAGTGTGTTTGCTTGTGTGGGGGGATTGTGTGTATGTGTGCAATTGTCTTTAAAAGGAGTGACCTTTTTGGAGACTGTGAAAACACACTAAAAGAAGTACATTCCTCTTTGGAAAGACTGATGATGTCATCATCCTACAAATATAGCATGAGAAAAGAAACCAGCCACTGAAGCAAATAGCATGCCGTGTTAATGTGTCACTCTCTAATAGCAAAATGTAGTACGACAGGGGTTTGAATCCTGCAAAAAATGAGTGTGGATGTGTACTATTGTCTTTGAAAGGAGTGTCCTTTTTGGAGACAGTGAAAACACACTAAAAGAGGTACATTCCTCTTTGGAAAGTCCGATGATGTCACCATCCTACAAATACAGCAGGAGAAAAAAAAACAGCCAGTAAAACAAATAGTGCACCATGTTAATACGTCATTCTCTAGTATCATAACATAATTAGGTAGGGGTTTGAATCCTATAAAAAGTGAGTGTGTGTGGGGGGTGTATGTGTGCAGTTGTCTTTAAAAAGAGTGACCTTTTTGGAGACTGTGAAAACAAACTAAAAGAGTTACATTCCTCTTTGGAAAGTCTGATGATGTCACCATCCTACAAATACAGCAGGAGAAGAAAAACCAGCCAGTAAAGCAAATAACATGCCATGTTAATGCATAACTCTCTAGTATCATAACATAGTTAGGTAGGGGTTTGAATCTTGCAAACAGTGAGGGTGTGTATGTGTGCAATTGTCTTTAAAAGGAGTGAACTTTTTGGAGACTGTGAAAACACACTAAAAGAGGTACATTCCTCTTTGGAAAATCTGATGATGTCACCATCCTACAAATACAGCAGGAGAAGGGCAACCACCAAATAAAGCAAATAGCGCGATGTGTTAATGTGGCATTCTCTAAAAGCATAATATTGTTAGATAGGGTTTTGAATCCTGCAAACAGTGTGTGGGTGCAATTGTCTTTGAAAAAAGTGTCCTTTTTGGAAACTGTGAAAACCCACTAAAATAGGTACATTCCTCTTTGGAAAGTCAGATGATGTCACCATCCTACAAATACAGCAGGAGAAAGGGAACCAGCCAGTAAAAGAAATAGTGTGCCGTATAAATGCATCACTCTCTAGTATCATCACATAGTTAGGGAGGAGTTTGAATCCTGCAAATAGTGTGGGGGGGGGTTGTGCAATTGTCTTTGGAAGTAGCGTCCTTTTTAGAGACTGTGAAAACCCACTAAAAGAGGTACATTCCTCTTTGGAAAGTCTGATGATGTCACCATCCTACAAATACAACAGGAGAAGGAAAACCAGCCAGTAAAGCAAATAGTGTGCCATTTTAATGCGTCACTCTCTAGTATCATAACATAGTTAGGTAAGGGTTTGAATCCTGCAAACAGTGAGTGCGTGTGTGTGTGGGGGGGTGTTGTGTGTATGTGTGCAATTGTCTTTAAAAGGAGTGAACTTTTTGGAGACTGTGAAAACACACTAAAAGAGGTACATTCCTCTTTGGAAAGTCAGATGATGTCACCATCCTACAAATACAGCAGGAGAAAGGGAACCAGCCAGTAAAATAAATAGTGTGCCGTATAAATGCATCACTCTCTAGTATCATCACATAGTTAGGGAGGAGTTTGAAGCCTGCAAATAGTGTGGGGGGGGTTGTGCAATTGTCTTTGGAAGTAGCGTCCTTTTTAGAGACTGTGAAAACCCACTAAAAGAGGTACATTCCTCTTTGGAAAGTCTGATGATGTCACCATCCTACAAATACAGCAGGTTGTGTGCAATTATCTTTGAAAGGATTGTCCTTTTGGAGACTGTGAAAACGCACTAAAAGAGGTGCATTCCTCTTTGGAAAGTCTGATGATGTCACCATCCTACAAATACAGCAAGAGAAGAGAAGCCAACCAGTAAAGCCAATA
Source organism: Protopterus annectens (assembly GCF_019279795.1). NCBI lineage: Eukaryota > Metazoa > Chordata > Ceratodontiformes > Protopteridae > Protopterus > Protopterus annectens. The sequence goes on along the minus strand of NC_056731.1, from coordinate 569,855,260 downwards.
GCGTGCTGTGTTAATACATCACTCTCTAATATCCTAACATAGCAAGATAGGGGTTTAAATCTTACAAACACACTAAAAGAAGTATATTAGTCTTTGGAAAGTCTGATAATGTCACCATCCTACAAATACAGCAGGTTATGTGCAATTGTCTTTAAAAGGAGTGTCCTTTCTGGAGACTGTGAAAACACATTAAAAGAGGAACTATCCTCTTTGAAAAGTCCGGTGATGTCACCATCCTACAAATACAGCAGGAGAAGAGAAACCAGCCAGTAAAATAAATACCGCGCTGTGTTAATACGTCACTCTCTAGTATCATCACATAGTTAGGTTAGGAGTTTGAATCATGCAAACAGTGAGTGTATGTGCAATTGTCTTTGAAAGTAGTGTCCTTTTTGGAGACTATGAAAACACACTAAAAGAGGTACATTCCTCTTTGGAAAGTCTGATGAGGTCACCATCCTACAAATACAGCAGGAGAAGGAAAGCCATCCAATAAAGCAAATAGCGTACCATGTTAATGTGTCTCTCTCTAATGTCATAACACAGTTAATTAGGGGTTTGATTCCTGCAAATGCTGACTGTGTGTGTGTCAATCCGGTGTGGGTTTTGCTTTTACTATGGTATGACATAGTATCATGACAACAGTAAGTGCATTGCAGACATCAGGTATCTGCATGGCAAATATATGTGTACATGTCCCATCAATCAGTACATAGGTGTGAAGCCTGCATACTACATGAAATAATTTGTTTCCATTGACAGGTTATGCCACTGCTACTCAGATTGTAGGTCACATATGTATGTATGTGACATGGCCATCCACTGTCATGTTCTGTGGCCAAGGTCATCTGTGTCACACACACCCATGACAGTTAGTTAAGAGTTGTGTGAGTGAGGGTATATGCCTGGGGTATATGTCAGACATGGTCATACACAACAAAGTCTGCCAAGATTGGACAGTCTTTATAGGTGTACAACTGCCTTTTGGATATGCATTCAGGCCTCTAATGTCTGTGATACACCTTGGGACTCCACAATACCTAGGGATATGTGGATACCAAGGGACACATGACATAACATGGGTCTGTATGTGCACAATGGTACCCGACATATATGTTGAGGGCTACCACCGGTGTGGTACTGACGGGCTAGTATGTATAGTACATAAGGATGACTATGCCATAGTTGGCTTACTGCTATACAGCATGTATCACACAACAGGTATCTGTCTGTATGATACCCTTGTGTAGGATATGCGTCCCATCCAGGGAATGCATTGTAGGCCATTCCATGCATTCCCAGATTTGGATGGACACATCCCTAGTGTGTCTGCATGTACCTAAGGGGGCTATATGACACACAGGTGTGGTCACAGTAATGGGTGGCAGTCATCACCACTGGTTAGTGTTATAGTGTAGCACCAGAAGGATCCAATTGATACTGGGTTCCCTACTACTGTGTGTCATTTGTCAGGACATCATCCAATGATTGTTTATAGTCATGCTGTTGAGGTTGTGTATACTACCAGACTGCAAATCATTGACTGATATTAACGGTCTCACCTGCAGCATAGTGTCAACCCATGTCATATACACGTCTACCCATGTAAGTACATACCTGTAGTAGAATGCATACTGGCCATTAAAAGATGCAATGGGATGTTAATAATGTGTACAACAGGGTATGCCACATGTCCCATGTGTCCACTATGCATGTACATCCAGACAGTGGGCACCCACCATGTTCGCAGATGTACACTTGCTAATCTGTCCTGCACACATCACACATGTACTGTCCACTCGTTAACACATGCTGGCAACACATCACACATCAGCCAAGTGGCACATGTGTGGATAATACATACTCAGACCTAACAGTGGTGTAAACAATGCTACATTGACAATCAGAGCTTTGATGCATAATGTCTGCTCAGATATACCTACAAGGAAGTAGTTAGACTTCGTTGTTGACAACTCACTATTATTGCTACACTGCTATAGTGTCACCCTGTGCATCAGCACCATGTTAGCCTGTCCCTCCGTCAATAATGCAGATGACAGGAGGCAGCACAAGTATCATCATATGCACAGGGCGTTTTGTTGTTTGCCAGAGCCTGACATTGACCCATCCAATCGAAATGTCTGTGTGTGTGTGTGTGTGTGTGTGTGTGTGTGTGTGTGTGTGTGTGTGTGTGTGTGTGTGTGTGTGTGGGGGACAACAGTACAGCATGGGCCAATGTTGATGTAATGTGTGTGTATGTGTGAGCCCTAGTTGTAATGTGTGTGTGTGTGTCTGCATGCACACAGCTCCACCATGTGGCTGCCATATATGGTGGTTTGTGGGACAGCCACAGACTGTACCTGCTTGGCTGTACAGATCACTGTCTCCGGCTATGGACACAGTACCTGTGCATGGCAGGGGTGCTACGGACGGTATCAGGTACCAACACTGACTGGGTACTGTCATCAGAGGCAGAGGTATGATGACTGGACCCATGTCCCTGCTGGGACTGGCCAGAGCCACGTGCACGTGGTATACTGGGATGGACAATGGACAGCCAAGCCCCAGCATTGCTGGGGCTGGTAGTGTCACTATGGGAGTGGCTGTGAGCTGTGGGCTGTCTGCGACCAATGCCAGCTGTTGCTGTTGCTGGCATGCATCCACGTCGACGTCACAACTGTCCCGCATGGTCCTGGCTTGAGGAAGACATGTTGTGGAGGGCATCTCTTGTCTCACCCCAACGTCTATCAATGACCTCGGTGTATGTCCGGATGGCACCGGCAAGGTTATGGATGCTGTCATTGATAGCCGTGTTATGTGCCCTCTGCGCCCTAAGTCCCTGCCTGGTGTACTTTTCCATACATGCCTGTGCCTGCATTACAGCCCAGAACATAGTGGTCATCGTAAGACCTGTGAGGGCATGCCTGCCAGGGGCAATACATCCAGTGGTGTTCCCCCGAGAACTCCTGGACCTCCACCTATGTGGTACTGTTCCGGGTCTACGGCTATGGCTGCTGTGAGGGGATGCACTTGCCATGGGTACCACACTCTCCTGGTCAATGCCAACTGTATGCTGTCCCTCCCCTATGGCCATTGGTGGTGAGAGATGTAATGGCAGTATGAGTGTGCACATAGATGTGGTTGAACGCTGTGTATGTTGATTGGTGGACCAACAACAGACCCTGTCAAATCTCCCTGTGCCAAAATACATGTTTCATCATCACCGCTATCTGTGGCAGTGGCTTCAAGTCGCCTGCTGCTTTCGCAAAGCCCTACCTCAGCACCTGTGAGAGGAAGACAGGAAACACACATTACAGTCTGCAGATGCACACATGCACACATGCACACAGGCACACATGCACACATGCATACATGCACACATGAACGCATGCACACATGCACACATGAACACATGCACACATGCACACATGCACACATGAACACATGCACACATGCACACATGAACACATGCACACATGCACACATGCACACATGCACACAGGCACACATGCACACAGGCACACAGGAACACATGCACACAGGAACACATGCACACTCCTCACTACAGCAGATACACACAACAGAAATCCAAATCATACTCATTACTGGTTGAAGGTGGGTGACAGCATCACAACGCAAACAGTCATGCACACATTTCAGCATGCAGAATAAGTGTTGATCAAGTCCATGCAGTGTGAGTGTAGATAGCCATAGTTAATGACAGTGTACATGGCTCTGGTGCATGTGTGTACATGTTCAGTGATTGCCTACACCCTGGAACACAATGTGTACAAGGACACAACATTTCTGTGCAAGTATTATAAGCTCTGCAATGTCTTGTGCACTATCACACACAGGTATACATACCATGGCTGCGTGTGTTGTCTGTGTGTCACATGGATTTCCATGTCTGATTGCAGTGTCTGTGTCTGTAGCAAATAATTGTGTACACAGGTGTAGCACATGCGTGCTATGTACACATACGGTATGAGTGGTGCAAGTATACATGATGGAATACCAATCGTGGACATGTCCATTGTAACAGTATGGGGTGTAGTACCATTAGCCATCATCATCATCATGCATCATGTGGTCACTCAAGGCCACTAAAGTGTGCTAGACTACCACCTAGCATGCTGTACCTGAACCGCGGTGCCGTGGCTAAGTTCACAATTGCACAGCCATGTTGCACAAGGGTGTGTGAGGTGTCCAATAGGGAGCATTGCCTAACATGACTGTGTTATGTGTTGATGAGAGTTGCACAGCCCCATGCTAGGCCCCTACCCCTCAGGTATAGTATGTATCGATGACATGTGGGATACTGAAGTGTGACCTGACAGCGGGTGTCTGGTTACACTATGTGTAGCATGTTGAGGTGTACTGCATATGACAAACGTGTTATGTTGTGTACATGTGTGTCAAATATGCCCATCCAATGTTCAGTACAGTGTTGCCACATTTATTTCTGATGCTTTGTGCATTGCATGTAATTGAGGCAGCTACTAACATTACTGAGATGTTTCACATCTCACAGCAAACATGTACAGCATGCATTATGCGTAGGTGTGTTATGTGTACATGGCCTATACCTCACCTATAACATGCACAGTTCAATACCAAGTTTAAAGTGTTAACACACTCACCAGCATGTAACATCTGCCCTGCTGTCACACCAGAGGGACCTGCAAGAATATGACACAGTTTGTCAGTGGCCACAACTGTGGCATTGCTACTGTGAGTGTGCTAAACTACAGTAGAACAACAGGCATAAGTGTACAGATACTATTCAAATTATCAGTAATGCACACAATAGGCAGCACAACTGCTAAAAACAGTACACATCTCACACATGCATAATCTAACAATACAGGTAACAGTAGTCTACAGCTAGGGCATGTTACCTGCATGCTCCATGTCACTATGCTGGGTGGCTCTGGCCACCATGATGACGCATGTGTGATGTTGTTGTTGCTGTAGGGCAGGAGCCACCACACTTAGCAGAAGTTTGTCCACTCTGGTGAGGGGGGGATGTATGGCCACCCCACCACCTGTGGCAAGCTGTTGTCTGTGGATATCAGACACATGCCGCCGGACATGTCTAATTAAATCACTGCGTACCTGCTCATATGTCTGGTTATGCATGCCTATGTCATTTACCCGACAAACAAGTTCTTGCCACAGTGCAGTACGCTCTTGCTGGTGCTGGCTGGCCCTTGAAAACAGCAGGGTATAGTGCTAAACCAGGCTGCAGTGGATTTCCTGTTCCTCTGCATTTGTGTAGCAGGGGTTCCTGTGATGAGCCATAAGCCTGGAAGACAAGTAAATGATATGTGTGAGCAAGTCATGTGGCACACTTAACATTATACAGTACAGATATCAGTTAACTGCCATATATAGCATCTGTTCGTCTGTCAGAGGATGCACACATTCAATAAACATATCATTGCTCAGCTCACAACTGGCTGACAGTGCCTGCCACACTCCAAATGACACACCAGTATACACCAGTACTCGGCTCACTGTTTGGGATCCAATGCACAGCCTTTCCGGGGGGGTACATATCAAGCTAATACATGCAGAAATATGTCATCCATTGCAATGAATGTGAAGTACAGTTACTGTATAACCAGTAGTCCACCCTAGTTGTTGATGCCATACCCCTACCTAACATATGTGCACAGTTGTTAATATAGCTGGCATACTGCTGTAACAGAGTATACATGTTGCTAGGTACACAAGCAAACCCTGCATCACACATGTGATTGCAGACATGGTACAGGCATTATTACACACACATCAGACATTCATACAACACACAAATGTATGCTTACACAGATGAGCATTTGCTATGTACCTTACAGTACTGTGTGCCCCTACTTACAGATACCTATGCCTGAGGAATGTAATCTGTGCAGACTGCAGGAAACACACAAGACAGTGTTACCAGGGAATGTGAACACACACCATACTGTGCTGTTTAGGCCTACAGCTTCAGGTGGTACAACAGTTCAAATGTTGGCTGGATTCACCAGCAGTACCACTTACTGAGCATACATGTATTGCTTCAGCCTATGATGGAACACCACAGTTGTACACAAGGAACTACGTCACAACATATACCATCCTACTATGTCTGCATCCTAATAACTGACACATCTTTCTTGGGGCTCACACATAGGACACAAACGACCATGACAGAAACAACCTCACACCTAGCTATCACACCATCACAGACCTTGCACACATTCACTGTCACACTCATTCCATCTCACATAGCAGGTATTGCACTGTGTACATGGCTGTGTGCATTGTATCATAAGTAGGTAATACGCTATTGTCCCTGGGGCCTACAGCAGCCTAGCCATATGCTACTCTGGCCTCTGACACACATGTAATTAGATTTCACATCCTCCTGTCAACCGGATACACAGAGGTGATTCCCAGTCCATGTTACCTATCCCCCAGACAATCATCAGGGGTATGTCTGACATCTGCTACTGAGAAGCCTTGTTTGTTCATGCTGGGTGGTTTACTCCAGAGTATGGCATATTTGCCAGTAGGAACCTATCCCTCCAGCATGTGCTGTTTAGTGAGGTTGTGGGGACTAGGGACCTAGGCCATGTAGCCCGGTGGGATTGTGAGGTGTTGACATGGTGGTTGTCTGACTGCTATGGGTGTGGCATACCTCTGTATGCTTGGCAGAGGTAACCTCTGGGTGGCTGGTATACAACACACTGTAGCTGTGGTTATGTGAGTCAGTCTGCATAGGGTATGTGTTTCAGGGCAGTATTACCCTTTGTGAGGTATGTCTGTGGCCTTTCCACTTGCTGTAGTTGTCATGTGTGGTACATACTACATGGGGCATTGTGATGAGTACAAGGGAACACTGACCTATATTTCCGTACTTGACACATCGTTTGTGATTACATGTACCACATAGACAGATTACAAGACTAGTGTGGCACTGTGAATATCAAAGGGGAGGCTACTGTCCACCTGTGTCCCATGTTCCCTTCTGACACCTTCAGTGTTAGTCAGGCAACCACCTATCTGGTAGTTAGTGGGTAAAGTGTTTTGGAATGGGGTATGGCACTGCAGTATCAACACTGGTGTTCAGTCCATGCCTTGGTCACCAGGCACCTGTTGCAATACGTCTGACCTTGTGTCTCCCTCTCTCACTATATATATCTATATATCACTCTATATATACATATCTATATATATCTATATACATATATGTATATATATATATATATATATATATATATATATATATATACACACATATCTATATATATCTATATATATATCTGTATATATCTATATATCTCTATATGCATATCTATATATGTATATATGTATATATCTATATATGTATATATGTATATATCTATATATCTACATATCTATATATCTATACATATATATATATATGTATATATGCATATATATATATATATATATATATATATATATATATATATATATATATATATATATATATATATATATATATATATATATGTATATACACACACACATACTTGTAAACAGCCACTGCTGTACATATACATGCACATATATGCAGATATACTGCCCACCTTTCATGGTGGGAATATCAATTATGGAACAGTTGTGAGACATACAGTTATGTAATAATATTGCACAGTGTTGCGCAGAATGCATTTTGCTGTCCACAGGCCGTATAGCCATAGCAGACCGTACTGGCTGTAATTCAGTACCACAGCATTTAACCACCACATGACATATACCTGCACTGCTTGCTGTTTTCAATGCCACACACTACAACCTACATAGATATATGCACATAGCAACCTTCAAATACATATATATGTCCAGCCTTCACTGACAGTTGCAGTATGTCCCTTGCCGTATGCACATCTGCATATACATATAGATACGGACTGCTACCACATAAGGAGTGTTCACAGAATGTAGAGTACATTTCAGACACATCATTTGGATGCCTGCAAATACATCTGTGTTACATACCTTACCTTTGTATTTCTCACCTCAGTCTGTTGTACCTGTTGATGTTTTTTTTGTTTGTTTTTTTTTTTTTGTTTACGTTGGTGTCTTCCACTGCCCCTGTTTGTTTTATCTTTTGTTTTGGTTGGTTGGTGTCTCCAACCGCCTCTGTTTTTTTGTTTTTTGGGTTGGTCTCTCCAACTGTTTGTCTGTCTGTCTGTTTGTCTGTCTGTATGTCTCTCTCACTCGCCCTCTCTCTCTCTCTCTCTCTCTCTCTCCAGTTGCTGCAATGATGTTATTGCATGTGTGGACAGCGAGTACAGGCTGCTTTTGTAGGTATCTGCACATGTGCATGTGATGGCCTCTGCACCAATTGGTGCCCACCATTTAGTAATTGCATGCAGCCTGATGTGTGGTAATTGCAGTTCTCACTGTGATTTCAGGACACTGCTATAAAATGATAGGTTAGGAAGGCATAGGCCTTTCAGTTTTGCAAGGTGGGGACCATGCTTGTTTGCTGTGGACACTGTTGTGTCAGTCAGAAGGTTGGTATATATCTCATATCTGAAGCTGGGTTGTAGCCAGTGAAATGCATGTTGTGCTGAAACCTGACTGTGGTTTCTTCAAGTACACTCTTCTCAGTGTGTAAGTTTACTCACACCTCCTAATGCTAACACTGGATACATGGGAGTATTTACTTTCTTTTGGAATTAGGGAATTAACTGGCATACAACAGTAGTTATTGCAATGTATTCCTATGGCTTTCCTATTTTCCCTTTACATTTAGTCCTTGTAATGCATGTTATATTTCTTTATTGCAATGTATTCCTATGGCTTTCCTATTTTCCCTTTACATTCAGTCCTTCTAATGCATGTCATATTTCTTTATTGCAATGTATTCACATGGCTTTCCTATTTTCCCTTTACATGCACTCCTTGTAATACATGTTATATTTCTTTCAGCACCAAGTTATTATGTATCTGCTGTGACTTAGTGGTACATCATGCTGACTGATGAGTCCAAGGTGTGGGGTTTGAGACTGACAAGGGTGTTTTATTTTGCTGCTGAGCAATACAAGGGCCTTGTCATACAGAGTGACAAAGGCACTTTTAAGCAGTTGTAAGCGAGTTGGCATGGGTTTGCACGAAGCTTAGCGATGCTAAGTAATGCTTAGCTTAGCTTATTGTATTTTAGCAATACTAAGCTAAGCTTAGCTTAGCTTATTTTATGTTAGCAATAGTAAGCTAAGCTTGGCAGAGCTTATCATATCTTAGCAATGCTAAGCTAGGCACACAGATGCGCAAACTGGTGCAAACCCACTGACTACTGTTTACAAGTGCTCATTCCCGCTAACCCCCGCGCTCATGTCTTTGACAGAAAAGTAAATGGGGAGATAGGACTGTGGTGATAAAGGGTGCTCAAAGAGGGGAAGACAGTAGGGTAACTAGCTTGGGATGTACACGATGGGTGTGATGAAGGTCCATAGCTGCCCATTTCTTTACCAGCAACAGCTGTGCATATGCAATACATTAGGTGGGATATTTGAAACCTTCCACCCCTGAGAGAGTGGTGAGGACATCTAAGTATGTTGTACTACCAATTATGAATATCAGGCACATGCACTGTTTGTGACCAGCTATACTGTCATTAGTACGTTACTCAGATCTGAACAGTTTGTGGTTTGTGTTGGCATTAGCACAGTCTGCTCAGGACGACTGGACATATTTCTGTACTGTGTATGCCTATCTACACCCTTGGTTGTGTGGCTACACGGGTATATAGTAACTTTGGGTAGGGGTGCAGAACTGCAGTGTGCATTATTTATTATCATTTGATGTTTATCTTGCTGAACATGCAGAGTTGCTGTGTACCTGTAAGTCTATGAAGGCTTGTAGTCTGTCTGAGTAGCTCCCACCTGTGGACATATCCAGATGGTAGACAGAGGTCAGGTAAGTATTCTTTGACTGTGCACCACAGCAGTCTTTTCAGCACCTGAACAATGGCATTGTCACAGGTGGTTGCTAGCAGTACATGGCTACATCTTTTGCTATTTCTGTGTTGTACTTCTACATAAGGGCATGCTTGTGGGATTCATTCTACAGCTATTTGCAGAGTGTGTAACAGCAGACAAGCTGATATGCCTGTGTGTTTCTGACTCTTCCAGGCCTCAGATACTCTCACGTATATATTTGAACAGCCTCAGGGAAAGGTACATATAACTGGGATACACCTGTGATATAGTTCTGACATTTTTCAGTTCAGATTTTGGGTGATTCAGACCATTTCTATTACTACACCTTTTCTGACGTGCAAGCGATGTCTACTCTCACTTATTGTCATTTGTAATTAAGTGAGATTCAACACCTTTCTGCCTACTGTTAGTACATTTCACAGGGAGTCAGAGGGGCACAGCTAACTTTTGTTTACTAATCAGGGTCATCACTGTAGAGCAGTCACTGTTGGGAGGTCTGGCCTGTGACCTATGCTAATATGCCAGTGTGTATACTGCTCTGATACTGTGTGGGGTTTGTAAGCTGCTACTGTAACCTTATTCCCTACTAGCATGGCTGATTCTCTTTTCACAGTCATGTCATGCAATTCAACAACACCTGCTGGTTAAGGCCCACAGAACAAGATTTGTGTTATGTCATTCCTATTTTCCTTTTACATTCACTCATGGTAATGCATGATAAATTGCTTTCAGCACTAAGCTATTGTATAGCTGCTGTGTTTTAGTGGTACTTCATGCAGACTGGTGAGTCCAAGGTCCCGGTTTCGAGACTGACAAGGGTATTTTTATTTTGCTGCTGAGAAATACAAGGGCCTTGTCAAACAGAGTGACTAAGGCACTTTTAAGCAGTTGTAAGCAGGTTGGCGCTGGTTTGCATGATGCTTAGCAATGCTTAGCTAAGCGCACACAAGCTCACACTCGCACACCCCCGCTAACTACTGCTTAAAAGTGCTTACTCCCACTAATCCCTGCGCTAATTTCTTTTAAAGAAAAGAAAATGGGGAGATAGGAAAGTGGTGAAAAAAGGGGCAAAGAGAGGGACAGACAGTAGGAAAACAAGCTCGAGATGTGCAGGAAGGGTGTAGGGAAGGCCCATAGCTGCCCATTTCTTTAACAGCAACAGCTGTGCATATGTTGAAAATTTGGAGTGAGTTTTGAGATCTTCCTCCCATAAGAGAGGGGTGAGGACAACATAGTTTGTTGCACTGCCAATTAGAATTATCGGTGTACATGTCCTATGGACATGTGTGCAAAATGGGAAGATATGTATGGGGCGTCATTTTTTTTCGGGTACAGATTGCCCTTTTTTTTTTTTTTTTTCAGGTGAGAGTGGTAAGTGAGGCAGGGGAAATAGGTATATTTGCGGAGGTAGGTTGGGGCGGTAAACAGACAAGACAAACAAGACGCATACAGGGGTGGAATTTGACACATGGGGTGGGTGAACACAATTGATGGGGAAGGTTGTTTGGAAATCGCAAGCCCATGAGCCCACAGATGGTAACAGCGGAACTGAGATCCCCACCCATGGGCAGTCACCACTGCACCTTCACAGCCCCGGGGGTGGCTGTGCTTGGGGCTGAGTAGGACGGGCATGCTCACCTGGGAGACATGCCACTATCGCCTCAAGCTGGCGTAGGGGATCAGAGACTGAACGCTGGATCTCCATACGCACCACAGCCTGGACCCTTCAAAGGGTGACGGGTGGCCCTTCTCTGTCCATGCTTGCACGGGGGGGATGAGCCCCATCCCCTGCAGTGCTTCCACCCAAAGGTGGCACAGGACCAATGGAGGAGGGTAGTCCGGGCTGGGCACCAGAGCCACTGGTGACAGGTGCACTCGCCAACTGAGGATGGACAGGTGGGTCTGCTGGGACCGGACTTCCCATGCATTCTGTGATTCGGTGTGTTTCATTACAACATAAACAACAGCACTCCAGATTAGTTATAACAGCATGCAGTAATATTCCCATTAACCCAACACACCACAGTTCCAACAGTTGAACAGCAAACATAACACATGCATATATTGAGCAACAGTGGTTATTCCAACCACATGCAGGGATGATTGGTAGCAACAGGCCACCATGAACATGTTGTTTGAACAGGGCACATGCATCAACATGAGTGCAAATATTTATGGAACAATAGAACATATATCCCGACAAGTATTTAAGATTACACATACCCATTGAGGTGCGGAATTGCATGGTTTATGCACAAACAGTAGGGTGTAGAAAAAACCTCCATTAACATCTTATAAACACTTTTACTCTACACTACATTCCTAGTCACTGCAGGTGTATATTCCCTACATGTATTATTACACTTGCCACCATGCATTAGGTTGTGTAATGGGTTTGGCTAGTTCAATCTATACTTGACCTATATCTCACATACTAACTGTCCAGGATGCAGATGTTACTGCTACATATTTCATGGTTGCATTTATATTTCTTTATCTACGTATCTGGATGTTTTCACATGACATTTTCACTTCTAATTGTACAGAACCCTGCATTTATTGAAGCACACTTACATTTCTGGGGAACATATTCGCATGCTACTCGTGTGCCAGATTTACTTATGCATGCCAGCCAGTAACTGATTGTTGAGGACTATATTTACTTCACAGCTACTAGCACTTTCATCACCCACTTTAGATGGGACTGCAGAACTCTGGGTTGCCAGCACTTTCTAATACATTACTATTTGTATAATGCAAGGGTACAACAACATTTCATACTAAGTGAAACAGACACACTCTGGGTTTTAGACCTTTATTAATGACATTACACACTTTTCCACAGGCTCACTCCTTTATTTGTTTTAATGGTATATATGGCAGACATGTTCACGACATATTATACCTTTATTAATAGGTTAGCACACTCTTTTTTGAGGCTCACTCACATATTATTTTATATGACAGTGCCTGCAGAGATATTATTCCAGACATTTGTTACCTTTCTTAATGGGTTACTACATTCTTTTTCTGCCTCTCTAAGGTTTTTAGTACATGCAGAGGACTTATTCAGTCCATTTTATGGCTGTATTATTGGACTACAACACTTCTTTCATGCTCTCTCCCATATTTTATATAACAATACATGCAGAATAATCACTAACCTGCCTGGCGGTGCAGCCTTAGCAGCATATCTTCATAGGCTTGCTGATTCGTAACACGGTCACCTGCAGCTGTAAAGTAAATGAAGGGATATTGAGACATTCCTATCCATTATACATACTCCATTTTAAATCCTTACATACTGCATTCCATGGCTACATACTCAGTTGTGGGGCATCCCGCATCCCACATGCCTCCTGTATCCTCTGGTTCAGGTGGTCCTCCTTTCATCTCTTCAGGTCTGCATGGTGGTGATGGACCTGCTCACCAGTCCGAGGAACGCCTGTGGCACTGGTGAGGTCACAAGCTAACTGGTTCCAAGCCTCTGCCGTGTACTCCATCTCTTGGAACTGGCCCTGCAGGAGTCTTGCCTCATGACGGTGGACTAGGAGCCAAACCATGTATTTGGACTCCTCGGTGCCCCATCTCTGTGCTCAGAAGTGCACTCCAACACCAGAAATTCTGACTGCAGATGTGAGCTACAATCAGTTATGGCATGTATTCCCTCCTGTGGGGCTTATATATGCTGCATTTCCCGCACTTTTTTGTGATTGGCCATTTTGTACAATTCTCGGCTGACTGCAGACCTGCTTAGTAATGGTTAAACTACCATACCTAAGTTTATGTATCTTAATAGTGGCTGTTTCCCTTATGATGTCATGGCTTAGTGGTTCTGTGCTTTGATTATATGACAAAGGGTCCTGGGTTCAAACCTTGTCATTCATTTATTTTAATACTGTCTAGACAGGCTAGGGGGTGTGTCTGTGTTTAAGCAACTTAGCTCTGCATTGCTCCCCTGTGCCCTATGGTGCCCTGGTTGGTGTGGCACGCATGTCCGTGCAAACAAATTGTGCTGGGTAAAGCATTTTTAAATGTTGGGCAACTCTATTGCCCTGGGTAAAGCGCTATTATATTAAGGGCAACTCTGTTTAGCTGGGTGAAGTCCTATTAAACTATGGGCAACTCTGTTTAGTTGGGTGAAGTGCTATTAAACTATGGGCACCTGTGTTTAGCTGTGTAAAATGTTGCTTAATGGCAGGCTATTATATATCTGGGTCTTTTACAAATATATATTTTGTTCACTGATACATTGGCCATGTCACTGCTTTTAATAAAATTTTAATCATATCTGTCTGGTATTATTTCAAATACTGATTTAAAACATAAACAAGAAGGGGAGGGGTGGGACTCAAACCGTGAATGCTTTCTTTTTGTGCATACGCTCTACCATTACGCTATGGCTATTTGGATTAATTTGCATAAGTAGTTCTTATATGCTCCTCAATGTTACAATTGCTAACTGTGGTTAAGCAATGGGCACACCCACGCAAACAAGTGCAAATACGGGCAGCTATATCGTGGATTTAAAAAAAAATAATTAATTTTTTTCCGTTTTATAACTCTGATGGGGGTTTACAGTGTCAGGGAGTGTGGTGTTGGGTGCAAGTACATTTGAGCGGACTCGCTCTTGTCTGTTGACATTATGCTTTTTAAAACCTTGCAGGGGCGTGGACTTTTACACTGCTCGGCAGTCGGACATGCCCCCTGCTTGCCTACTCAGTCCGTGTAAGAGTTACGGATGAGTCAGCATGCCCTCATGAATATTCATGTCACGCTGACGTCATACCGTTCAACTGCAGCCTCCGAGTAAGACATATTAAGTCTTACATGGAGGTTTCATGAATTCGGCCCATTGTCTCCCATTTTTAAAACATTACTGGTCACATTTCACTATCGGGAAGCAACTTTTATGATTGCAAAAATCTGGTTGTGCTAATGCGTAAGTACCGAAAAATAATATGCCATATAATCAAGAATTCTAGAAGCATAAAATATGTTTTCCAAATACTAAATGAAAACATTGTCATAACTGGGGAAAAGAGTAGTTCACTTGACCTCCACTGACAATCTTTTAATTAGACTGAACCTCATTTTTTTTTTTAAATAGAAATATTGCATAAATTTATGGGTCAGATTGTATATTAAACATATCAGAAGGCCTTCACAGTAGAAGCTAGACAATTATAAGCTACAAATATATCTGTAGCCCACAAGTTTGGATTCTTTGAAAAGTCAAACAGACATCATAATAACAGAACCACCCAGAACACCTGAAATGATATTCTCACAGTGAAGTACACTACCATTGTTGAATGGAACAGAAGTGCATTATACCTAGCACTAGCAAGACATGGACAGGGAAGGACAACACTCCCTGAGATATGAAGATGTGCAGCAACTCAAGCAATTGACAGGCATGGGCAGCTGTGCTACAAACACAAATACTGCCAGAAAAACACATTAATGAATCAGTGTGGCCGAGGCAGGCAATGATAAATAATAGCATTCATATAATCTGTGGTATGGTCAGACACTGGTGAGTAGATCACAATGTGCAATTCATGGTCAGTACCAGAAGTAAAGTGACAGGGAACTAGAAACGGGTTAAGATTCCATGTATAAGCACATACAGAATGTACATCTGGAAGGAACACCTGAAGGGTAAGTAATAGGAAAAAGAAAGGTTATATAGAGAAAAGAGTTGAGGAGAGAAAGTAAAATGTAAAAGACGATGTAGGTATAGGCACGAGTAAAGTGAACATCTAAAACACAGCATGGGCACTGTTTAAGGAGGATAGGTCAAAGGTACAAGTATGGAATACAATACATAGGGACAGTATGTACACATTGACTTTGTATGCATCTAACCAATGTGATCTATAAGCACAGCAAGAGAACAGCTGTGACAACAGGCATGTGCACACTACCACCCAAAATAAAAGTAATGCTTGCAGCAAGGTGCACAGAACACAAGGGCTACACAAATTCACCCCTGTAGGACATATGTACAGAAACATTCACAATGTACAACATACAGTAATGCAAGTCATCAGGAAGAAAGCTGATGTGCAACCAAAGGCAGGTTGCAATCACAAAGCAATGCAAATGTATTCATGTGGAGTTAATGTGCACTAACCTGTGTAGCATATTTAATGCCCAGCATTTAAAATACTGAGATGATAATCAAAAATAGCCTAGTTCAGGCCAACAGCATCCTAATACAGCTGCTAGTATGCAATTGTCCCCCATCCATGTCAGCACAGGTACAAAAGTCATATGTGTAATGACTTTTGTACAATGTATAGTGCACACTTCTATAAGCAAGGAACAGCCTCTATACAGCCATATATTGGCTTCCCATCACATGGGTACTCAAATCATGCATATCCAATAAATATTGCTTTTGGAAGGGATGGGTAGCCAGCCAGCTAGTGGTACAAAATGTGGATTGGAGCAATACAGTAAGGTGTACAAATATGTAACGTGTGACACAAATATGTACACCTGGTCAGATGTTCAATAGCAGGACAGTTACACCTCAAGGTCAAAGAACACATATTCCTGTTCCTGTACAACCCTTGACAATGTGATGGCCATATTCTTTGATCTGTCAACACAAAACCAGTAAGGGCTACCTTTACCCCACCATCTCTCCCCTGTTGAAACTGTAAGACTATGTCTTGGGGCTTAATGCTCTCTCACAACAGTGTGTCTCTCTCTCTTTGTCTGCAGTATCCCTCCACTGTGAGGTGGTGACTCATCAGCCAATTACTGGATTCCAGTTCCTCCCTCCTTTGCGATGGACATTTTCCACTGATGGCTACACAGCAAAACAATACACAAATACATTCATACATACAGCAAACCACAGAATCAGCACATAGCACATAACCAAGCAGTTTGCCAATCCTTGATTTAATATGTGAGTGGTTAAACTCTCATGGGGCAGTGGGGGTGCAGCAAATCTGGCCCGCTATAAAAATTGTGTTTAGAAATATTGTTTCCATTTCAGTAGCTGTACATAATCATTCATCTAGCTATCTTATATTTATCTATCTATAGATGAGTGTGTGTGTTTGTGTCTGTGTGTGTGTGTGTGTGTGTGTGTGTGTGTGTGTGTGTGTGTGTGTGTGTGTGTGTGTGTGTGTGTCTGTGTGTGTGTGTGTGTGTGTGTGTGTGTGTGTGTGTGTGTATATGTGTGTGCAAAACAAAAAACTAGTAACGCACTTGAGCATTTACTTCAGAATGTAAACAAAATCATTTAATCTATCAGTTTTTACTGATAAGTTTCTCGACTGGAAAAATATTCTTCTCTTCCTAACATCATTTGTAACTTCCATGCATACTTCAAACTGAAATGTATTCACACTTATAGCTGGGAAGAATGAACAACAGACTTGAATTTATATGGATGTGTCTCTCCACCACATGTCCTTAGTATTATATATATATATATATATATATGTATATATATATATATATATATATATATATATATATATATATATATATATATATACTAACTCTATGGCTGCACAACCAGAACAATAGTGTAATCACCCGCAGAACTCCACAGTCAACCACAGCATGTTTGATCACTGCATAGACCATGGAATTCAGTCAACTGAATGTGACAGTCTAATCATAAGTCGAACAAAGAAAGATTTGACAAACTGACTGTGTGTCTAAATACACAGGTGCGCACACACACACACACACACACACACACACACACACACACACACACACACGCACACAAGCATGCATGCACGCACACACACATGCACACACGTGTCCGCGTGAGTGTGGGTATGGATTCCTGACATTTAATTCAATAGTGAATCCCAAATGACTAAATCCAGAATGGTTACATGGTTACAAGCACCACTGAGTGGAAGAGTGAATGCCCCTTTGCGAGTGGAAGAGTGAATGCCCCTTCGCGAGTGGATTAATTTTCCCCACTGACTCTGTAGTGTCGAATTAGAATACTAAAATCATGTGTGCCATCCTTCAGATGAGATATTAAACTGAGGTCTCATCTGCTTGAGTTAGTGATAGCCCAGGTGAGTGTAAAAGATCAGCAGCACTTAAAGAAACAGGATCCGTCAGTCCTCTTACAGAGGCTATTCAGTGGCAGCCTCCAAACACAGCATGTGCCAGAAGAAAGGAGAACAGCAACAGTTATCCTCTAGCACAAATGTGGGACATCAACATACCCAGGAAATTACAGACACAGAAGTCTGATCAGTTTCATCTATAAGGCTGTGGAAAGGATCATTATGGAACCACTGACCAGTTTCACCTAGAAAGGTGTAGAAAGGATCATTATTGAACCACTAATCAGTTTCACATATAAGGCTGTGAAAAGGATCATCATGGAACCAATAAATAAGCACATAGGCAACAAACAAACTCTTAAACCAAGCCAGTTCAAATTTGTTAAGGGCAGATCCTGCCTACTTAACCTGATAGACTCCGTTGAGAAGGTTACTGAAGCAATGGATGAGCACATATCAATACACACTGTATTTCTAAACCTTATAAAGACATTCAACACCATCCTGCACTCAGATATCATAGATAAGCTATCCTAGCTGAATATTAATCCCTCTGCAATCATTTGTAGAGAAAACTAGTTTATAAATAAAACCCAAGAAATTATAGTTGTCTGTTCTACGTCCTGCAAAAGACCTGTCACTTGCGATGTGCCCAGTGTTCAGTCCTTTTGCCTCTTCTTTTATCATTTATTTCTTGGAGTTCAAAGCAACTATTAAGGGTTTATGGCAGACCAAGTCTGTAGATGACAGTAAACTTGGTGTCATCATACATTTCCTATGGGAGGTCAAGACTTTCCAAGTGGGCCTTTCCCAAACCAATACCTGGCGTCAAAATCAAGGACTAATATTGAATGCCATGAAATGTATAATATTATCCTCAGACAAGCAAAAGTTCCCTCATGACAATCATATTGACAACACATCCCTAAAAATTTGACCCAGTAGTTAGGGGCTTGGGAACCTATGTAGAAAACCAGCTATTCATTCATGACCACATATCCACTGTCGTAAGAAAGTGTTTTTTTTTTTTTTTTTTTTAATTTCACAGCTTATTATTGAGGGTATGGCATCTAAATCCAGGAATATGATTATGCTACTGTGTTCTACACTTAGTGGACCAAATACTTTGTGTATGTACCTGTCAAAACATTTGACACAACTAAAACACCAAAGTGATTTCTTACTAAGAAAATCATGGTTCAAATCATAAAAACTTTGCAGACATCCACAAAGTCTTGACCTTCTTTTCTGTGTGATACAGGCTACTGAGGGGCAATTTCTGCCTTGTGTACAGACTCTCAGTCTGTTGAGAGTCTGTACACAAGACAGAAATTGCCCCTCAGTAGCCTGTATCACACAGAAAAGAAGGTCAAGACTTTCTGGATGTCTGCAAAGTTTTTATGATTTGAACTTTGATTGTCTTAGTAAAAAAGCACTTTGGTGTTCTAGTTGTGTCAAATGTTACAGCACAATTGTATGCCCAATAAAATATTGCAATTTAAATATTAAGACCAATAGGGGTAAAAACACCTGTTCAAGGGATCTAAGTCTCTCTAAATAGATTATGTTGGAGGGATAAATATGTATCACAGATAATACCACTTCATTGGAATCTTCTTCTTCTTCAAATAGAGCAAAGCAAAAAAACGCATAGTCCTCAAACTTAAACACTGCTCCAATGCAGCAGATGATCTACCTACAGATTTCCTAAGACTTGCTGCAAATGCTATTGCCTGCTCTGTTAACATTCTTATAAACAGATCCATTCTTGAATCCTATGTCCCACAAATCTGTAAACTGGCACATATCATACCTCTCCATAATGGTGTTGACTCCCCTATTCTCTCCAACTAACACCCTATTGCTATTCGCTCCCCACTTTCTAAGTTTCTTGAAAAATGTATTCAGACTCAACGTCTTTAATTCTTCACCAACAAAGTCTGTCGCCTACTCAGCATGGATTCAGGCCAGGTCACAGCATGACTGCCATCATATCCTTCACAGACATAATCAATAAAGCTAGAGACTCTGGTAAATATGTCTCATCCACCTTTTTAGACCTTTATAAAGCATTTGATATAATTTCCAATCTCCTTCTTTGTAACTAACTGTCACAAACAGAAGTATGCTCTCCTTCCGTTAATTGGTTATCAAGCTATTTATCTAAGTGACAGCAAGTTGTTAATTGGAACTCCGCCTTCTCCTTCTATCTCCCCAATCCCACAGGGGTGCCCCAAGGTTCTATACTGGAACCCCCACTTTTTAGTATCTTCATTAACAAGCTTCACTTATCTTTTATTCATGGGTCCCTTATTCAATATGCCATTGATTCTACAATCATTTGCATGGCTGACTCTATTCCCGAACTCCAGAACCTTACTCAACTAGCTTTCTCTTCCATTGAAAACTGGCTTACCAAAAATCACTTGCTGCTCAATCCGAATAAAACCAAATTACTAGTTTTCACCCCTAAATTGCACATCCCAGTTGACATAAAACAAATATCTATACTCTCTTACAATACACCAATAGAAATAGTCTCCCATACAAAACTACTATGCATTATTATTGATGAACATCTCAAATCTGATCTTCATGTCCATCACAACATCAAAAAATCTCACCAAAATTGGGCTTGCTATACAGGCACAAGCAATTTCTTACCCCACTTCAAAAAACCCTAGCCATCACCCATCTTATGCCTTCTCTAATCTACAGTGCTCCACTACTTGCAAATTTAACCTCCAATCTAAAGTCCAAACTTGAAACCTGATACAATAAAATTGCTGGATTTGCAACAAACACCCCCTATTCTACCCACCATTGTATAGCATTAAATTCTTTACAATGGTTAGAATTACCACACAATCTCTCCTATATACAACTAATGACAGCACACAGAATTGTACACAAACCATCATTATATCCCAGCCTCTTCTCCCCTTTCACCAACTATCTACCCAACAGATCCCTTAGATCTTAAAATCAACATCTACTACAAATTCATAAACCAAAACTCCCAGCTGGCCAACTCCTATACCCCTACACTGTTGCCAAAAAGTAGAGCTCACTTCCTACACCTCTCAGATCATATCAAAACAATGCAACCTTTAAAACATCCTTACATAGCTACCGATCTTCCACATGGAGCTGTGACTGCTCCATATCCCCTTCCTTCAAAACCTGATCTCCTCCTACTAACTATATCCACTCTCTTCTTGTCTATATTTTAGATACACCGGTAAGAGTGTTCATACCTACTGCCCAAATGATTTGCTTCTTAAAATGATCTAGGCTATAATGTTTATATTGCTCTCATATGTACAGTTATGTTCTTTTTAAACTGTACAACTAGATCCTTGTTGAAATGTTCTATATTATTTAGCTGATATTGTTTCTGTGTGTACATTTATGTGTTTCTTTAACTGTATAAGTATGTATACTGTGTTATTCTGTTATCTTAATTGTTTCAAGTTTTTACCATGTTCTTGGAGCTTTTCTACCCAGGCCTCCAATGAAAATGGGATCTTCTGACCCAGTGGACTATCCCAGAAATCAAATGCTAATTAATAAATAAAATAAATAAATAAAGTACTTTACTTACACCATGCCAGAGCAATCTGGATAAATAGATGGGTAACCACAAACTTTCCCTTGTTTAGCAGCCTTGTCCCTCATGGATAGGCGCAACATGTAAGGGTTTTTCTCATCTCTGGGTTATTCAAACTTAAAATATAAGAGCTGTATATGGTCTTTATCTCACAGATACAATGTACAGGGTTTGAATCTGACCTCTGGATATTGGCTAGGCTTGTAATAGTCTGTATAGTGATAGCCTAGTATTTACCAATGAACCAATAAAATGTCATGGAGATATCTTGTTAGGTTTCTAAAGATCCTCATGGATCAATAGCCTAGTAAGTAGCTATGAAGCTATGAAACTATGATAGCCTGTTAAATAATTGAACTTATGCTGAGTATATTTATTTGTTTTTATCAAATATGACATTCTAGTATATTTCTGAAGGACTGGGCAGACTACTGGAACTTCCTGATAAATTATACACTGTTCTTCTTAAAAAGTCTAGTCTCCAAAAGGAGAGATGCATAGAAGTAACCCCTGTAACCTATTTGCATTGTATTGTTTGCTCTGTGACTAGGAATTCCATATGGAAATTTTTGAAGCATGTTAAGGAACAATGTGTAGGAAAAAAGAAATCTATCCAACGGGAACCATTTTAATGAGTGCAAAGTTGGTCATTGAAAAGAAGGGAAGTAAATGGGACCTTTGCAGTGAAAAAGAAAAAAAATGAATTGTTATGATGTGCAGAATGAATCATAACTAAGCACCAAATCAAATTCAGAGTATGATATTTTGCAATAGTGAAAAAATAACTGCTTATGTGAACTTGACATTCCTTGCATTTATGAATTGTCATGTGCTTAATGTGAATGAGCACAAAACAAGAAACAATAGTAACAATCCCAAAATGTCAAAAAACGCTGCCAAGTTTTGATGTGTAAAAAGATCTTTTGCATCAATAGTTGAGAAAACCAAATTTTCCACATCTTTTACTTCATTGTATTTATTCAAAAAATCCCTTGAATCTTTGCATAGATATTCAACCTTTTCCACTTCCTTTTTAATATAATAATGTAGATATTTTGCTAGAAAATATGTTCTTGATGCACTAATATCCACTATAGGTCTTAATGGAGGGTCATGAATGTCTTTGTGAATCTGTGGGACCCCAAATAAGGTAGGTTTCATTAGGTCCCATACATATAAATATTGGTAGTCATTGTCACTTATTTGCTCCTGCATTAACATGTCATATAATACTGTGTCCATCTTATGATGGATGGCACATCATGCAAAAGTTGTTTTTATTCAGTAATTAAATTATGCCACCTATATTTTGGTTGACTTGAAAAACAGTGATTAATATCTATACTGAATTTGGTCTGGTTCATACTTCTGTTTTCCATCCAGAATGATATCACACTCATGGTCTACTTGTTGGAAAATATTTAGATGTTGTATTTTAAATCCAAAATAAAGTATGCGTCATGTAACAGATTAATCCAACATTGCTATTTCATTGCTTAACATAGCCATATAGTCAAGGTACAGCATATCCTTTATTCTCTGGACACGGTACAGCTAAACCAAATGAAGGTGATTCAGATTTGGTCATGACTAAGAATCAGCTTTTGGATTACAGCAGTTCTTTGAATCCAGCCCCTTTGGATTATTCCATCCCTCAAATGGCCAGCTCACCTAAAGAACAAGAATGGCATACTCCAGCAGACCATAGCAACAATTTATGTTATATGATATGAGGACATTTTTTCATTTTTTTAAACTTTATATAAAAATCAAAGAAATGAAAATATAACTGTAGACAATACTTGTTACAATTGATGCAGATGCCCTATAGACTGTTCTTCTCCATAACTAGTGTATTCATGCTGTGAAAGAGTACATGGGCTCAAGGACCAACACCAATAATAGAGAAATTAAAGCTATTGAGAATATGCTGGATATCATACTCAGCAACTACATTTACTTCAATCAGAAATGGTAGAAACAAACAAGGGGGATAGCTATGGGACCTGCTATTGCCCTAGTTTATCCATCTGAGCTTTGGCAAGATAGAAAGACACCATAATTTTTCCCTGTCAATATGGATTGTTACTATTGTTTTATTGATGATATCTTTATCACATGGAAAGACTCCCTGGAAAAGCTGCATAACTTTTTCTTTACATCGAAAACACCACAGATTTATTTACACTTCACCAACCACTGTAATTATGACAAGGTATAATTCATGGACATCACCATCTATAAGAAGAGAAAAGAGGGGAAATTTAAGGATGACCTGTACAGAAAACCTACATGAGTTAATCTACTACTATAGGCTAAGAGCATGTACCCCAAAATTACTATGGAAACTGTCAGCAAATCACATGAAATGAGGATAGACAGAGATATGGACCAATCTCTCATCAACCTAAATCAACTGCAATGAGATTTTCTGGAAAGAAGATACAATGGGAATTTGATGGCTAACATAGTGGGACCCATTAAACTCCTCAAACAAAATAATGATTCAGCTCTGCTGAACCCCCCCTAGAAGGAAACTGTCACACACCACAGAACCAACTATCAGTGCAGGAAATTACAAATATAAAAGAAGTATGATCCTAACTTATTCCAAGGAGTTTTGTTTGACTGGAAGGATGAATCTGCTACCCACAAGTAGGCCATCGTTTCGGGTGAGAAAGAATTGCATAAGTTTCCGTGTGGAGTTTGGGGAATATAAATCACCCTTAATCCTGCTTTCTGATATGGCCACAATATGAAACTGATCTGTGATCAACTACTCTTCAATAGCTGTCCACTGATTATTAGTATGACATGAGTTATGGCATGCAGTTTTAAGGTTTTTAGATTTACACTGCAGAGGAGGTTAGATTGATATGAGTGTCACTTGATATGATGAGTTATGCACTAAGTGATAGAGTATAAACAAAAAAAGCTACCAAGGTGTTGTTGGTTACAGTGGTATTTTCTAAAAGATATGTTTAGATCTGAAAAAAATGCCTCCTAGAAGTGTATATGTGCAAATTAATGTAAAAGTTAAGGTTCACTTGCCATCCTGTTTGAATTTTACAGCCTGCTTGTTGGTTGTATGTAGACCTTCCAAAGATGGAAGGTGGTACATTGTCAGACAATGAGATGAGGCTGGTGAGAAGAGTTGCTCTGAGACATGATGTGAATGAAAGATTGAGATAAGTCATGCTTATAGTGATGAGTGTAAAAGCTTACATTTTAAGGGTAACTAAGGTTAGGCTTGAAAGATGAGAGGTGTTGAAGCGAATACAAATATAAGTGTTGGACTGAATTGCAGAAAATTAATATGACAAGAAAGATCCCAGTTTGTGTGTGTGGAAGTTTTCAGGAAGATCGGAGGATTGGAGCAGAGTGCTCATCAATGAATTATTATAATGTATGTGTGTTAGGAAAATAGTAGAAATCTTACAGTCTAAGGCAGAAAGGAGTTTGATGGCTGAGTGTTGAAGGGAGTGAGAGGTTACAGATTAAAGAAGGAGAGAGTAGGATAGAGTGGGAGAGCAGTGATTAGAGAAGAGTATAGCCACACTACCACATAAACTGAGCAGAAATGTATATCTAATAGAGGTAGGAATGTAGTTGTCAAGGATAGTATTGTATTCTGGATCAGGTGAGTGCGAGTAGTAATGGGAAAGATAAGCCTGGATTACATCTAGGCTGAATGAAAATATGTTGATAGCCTATAGGAATTTAGTTGTTTTGTGGAGAAGGAGTTGAGGGAATGTAGGTTAGAGTGTAATAACAGCTATGAGAGAGAGAGAGAGAGATCACATCCTAGCTGCCACATAGGCTATGTACAAATATGTTAACATAATGAAGGAGTGTAGAAGTCTGGTGATCCTAGCCAACAAGGAGCTTACAGCTAGTGTGCAAGAGGAAGATGATTAGAGAATGATTAGAAGAAGAAAATTACAGCCTAGCTGCTGCTTAGTGCGTGTGGATACTGATGTTAATAGATGGAATAGAACTGAATGATGCAGAATTAGTGTATGATACCAGTCTAGGTGCCACCTAGGCTGTGTGGATCAACTTGTTAATCAAAAGCATGAAACTAGTTGCTATAGACAGCAAAGAATTTTTAGGCTTGGGTGTGGAAGAGCAAGGAAACAAAGTCTGTTAGAAAAATATTGTAGCTCATCTATGTAAGCAGTAAGAAAGAACCAAAGTTATAATTGGTAAGGAGTCTGCAGTGATTGTCTGTGTAAGACAAGAAGGCTAAGTATGCACTCTAGCTGTCACTTAGGCTAAGTAGAAAGATAGATGCAAAGGAGTATTTCCTAGCTGGAAATGGCAATATTGATAGGTGCCTGGTATAACTCAAATAATGGATGTGTTCAAACTGCAGGAGAGTCTCAATGTCTGACATTTTATTAAGATCCAAGCAGACTTCTGTTTAAAATTAGTATCCAAATTCATGCATAATAATAATTCTGTTTTTAACTACATAATACAATTAAGAAGTGACACACATCCATAATGTACTATCTACCCCGAACCTAAAGATATTGATAATATACCTGCAGATAAATTCAGTGTCAAATTCACAGCAGAAAATCATTGATGTTCCACAAATTACTGAGTTCCTTCATCCATCATAGAAATCATAGAACTATTATAGAATATAACATAATATATAATGGACCAAGTAGTCTAACAGGTGCACAAGCCCAAGGATGGACAGGAGATCTCATGGTGCAATGAAGGTGCAGGCCGGCATGTGCCAGCTGAGGTGGGATCTTCCCGTCGGCCCATCTCACCCATTCCATTGGGGAGGTGGAGTGTGAGGGTATCTGGTGGGACCTGAAAGATAGGGAACTATGCCTGGGTAGGCCAAAGCCAAAGGAAACTTTGGTGGAAGTCTGTAGCAGTCTTGACATGCAAATTGGTCATCCAACCTGGGTATAGGGGCAAAAGATGAATCGAACCATGTAGTAGCTGATTCCCTCTGGTTTTCCTCAGGACAGCTGGCACTCAGCAGATGCATTTTTATCAGATAAAGCAAATTATTAGATGTCTTGGGGCCAAAATGATCTCTGGCTTAGAGCCAGGCATTGAATGCAAGCACCCAGTGGGCCACTTTTGGTAAGCAGAACTGGTGCTGCGGGTTCAACTGAATGCCTTTTCATCCTCATTAAGGGAATTTTCTCTGCCTCCCAACTGCTGTTTTCAAATTCCCAATGAGCACATCTGACTGACTAACCCTGCTTAACTGGATCTCCCACCCCTTTGCAGCTTCCTTGTGGCAAGAAATACTAGACTTCAAGTCACACCTGCAGGGAAACTATTAGTTTTAGTAATCTTCCTGGTGTACTAGTCTGTGTCCCAGTGCTACTGTATTGGACTACATCTCACTTCATCCTCTGCCTCCTACTCAGACTGCATCTGCCCTGCACCTGTGATCAGCTTCTTCTCTGAACTGACTTTTTCTCCCTCAACAGCTGGCCCCATTTTCAAATAGCCTTTTTGTTCTTATGAAAGGAATGTTCTCTGCCTCCCAATTGCTGTTCTTAAATTCCCAAATGAGCACACCTGACTGACTAACCCTGCTTAACTGGATCTCCCATTCCTTTGCAGCTTCCTCATGGCAAGAAATACAAGACTTCAAGTCTCACCTGCAGGGAAACTATTAGTTTCAGTAGTCTTCCTGGTGTACTAGGCAAGTTTATGTGAAGTGAAACACTTTAGTACTTATTTGACTAGTGGCATGCTCACTAACTCAAACAAATATTGTTGGACTCTACTCTCCTCCCCTTTCCCCTGAATTTTCTCCCTCCATTCGTCTTCTATCTTTCTAGCAACTGTTAATACCAAGAGCTGTAAAACTGTATAGAACTAATAAGCAGCAAGTGTTAGGTTGCTAATAGCTGAATAAGTTTCCTACCTCAAGGAACTGGCTACTCTTAACTGCTCCACTGTCTTGCGGCACACATTGCTAACTGATTTTTGTCTATTGTGGTCTGGCAGGTTGCCTCAAAGTTTCTGCCCACTTCATTCACCCTTGCTTTACTCAGGCTCACTCTGCTCCACTAGCCCCATTACCACCCACCCCAACATCAATTACCTTTGGAACTAACCATCTTAACCCCACCCTCCTTGATCCCTGACTTCCTGTACTCCCCAACCAATCACAACCTGCCCCTCTTAAAAGAACCCCTCCCACCTCTTGACTCACTACACCTAACTCCTCCCACCCTTGCTCATGGCTTTCATCCCCCCTCTTCTAGCTGACTATTACCTTATAACTATCAAACATTTACCCCCCTTTCATATTCTCATTATCCTCCAGTATGTTCCTGCCTCTTTTCTTACCCTTCCTTCTTGTTCTACTAAGGATCCTCACTTCCTGCACATTCAGCTAAACCTACTCCCCTCTTCTCCCACCTCCTCTTATGACACAACTGACACCTGCAGTCACTACACCTCTCCCTTTTCTCCCTCAGTCTTCCCATGAACCAAATTCAAGCTTACTAAAATCAAACTGTCTCCAAACATTCACAGAACTAAACAGAAATTTCACTCACCCTATCCCTATGCATCACTTCTCTTCCTCCCACTAAACATCCTTCACCTCTCAGGTGACATTCACCCAAACCCTGGCCCACACTCTAATTCATCAAGTCATACATATACCTCACAAGACTTCTCTTCCTCCCAAAATCCCTTTACCACCTTAAATCCTCATTCACCATTTCATCCCTGAACACTACTATGCTCATAGCTGAATCACACATTAAACTGCTTGGAGTAATACTGGATGATCAACTAACATTTGATGTCCATGCACTTAACTGCATCAAGAAAACCCACAAAAAGTTTGGTTTACCATATAGAAACAAAAGGTTTTTCACGCCCAACTCCAGGATCTCACTAGCCCAAGCTTACCTTCTCCCCAACCTTTTTTCAGCTCTCAGATTTTAACCAATTTACAATCTTCAGTACTTCCCAAACTTGAAACCACCTACAACAATGTGGCTAGATTTGCAGCTAATCTGCCCTCAAGATCACACCACTGTCTCACTCTCCAGACACTCAGCTGGCTAGAGTTTCCTAACCAACTCTTATTTACCCACCTTCTCATTATCCATACTATTTTGAACAAGCCGTCATCTTGCCCTAGCATTTCCTCACTTGTCTCTCTCTATAACCCCACTCGATCCCTCAGAAGCTCTGACCAATATCTCTTACAAATTCACAAACTTAAAAAAATCTATTGGACGGAATCTCTACAGCTATTTCCCTGCTCTTGCAAGGAACAAGCTCCCCATAACTTAGAAACATTTCCTACATCCACAAATTCAAGAAAACTCTTAAAAGGTACCTTAATAGCACATAGATTTGGCTATGTAATCATCCCCCATTAACCCTCCCCTTTCTCTCTCCCTCTTCTCTCTGTTCCTCCCTTCTCTACCACCATAACTCACCTAACAACTGCACTGTATTGTACAGTTACCCTCTGAAGATAACCCAGTGTGTTATGTAAATTTATTCAAATGTTTTATTGTATATTTCTTTGCTATGTTTTTTCTTCAATGTTACAACGGCTCTTACTATATTGTACTGTGGAGCTTTATCTACATTTGAGTAACTGTTTTAGTGTAAATTTTTCACTGTAATCATCTTCACTTTTGAAAATTTTATTGCTTACTTGTACTGTGGAGCTTTACTCCCCAGGCTTCCACTGATAAAAGGCTTTTGTTCAGATGGACTACCCCAGTTAACAAATGTCCAATAAATAAATATGTCTAATCTACACTTTTCAAAGTTAAAAATACCACCTCTACAGTCTTGACAATATACCTTTTTGTTCAATCAAATGTGGTAAACATGGCCTCTGTACATATCTCATAAAACTGTTCAACTTAAACATAGCAACACTGTATTTTGCTGAGGTATGGAAACTGGCTTTCATTATGCCATTCCATAAAGGTGTCCCTAGCTCACATCCTGGGAATTAAGAACTTATCCTAGCAAGCCTAATTTACAAAGCCATACAACATATTAAGTTTGATTTCATACACACACACACACACACACACACACACACACACACACACACACACACCCACACAGACACAGACACACACATACATATATATATATATATATATATATATATATATATATATATATATATATATATATACACATATATATCTTATTGCACTAAACTCCTAATAATATGGCTTTGTCAAAGAGACGTGATGCCTACTTAATTTAATAATGAATTTGAGAAAGCTTCTGATATTGTAGATAGTTATCTTGCACTCCATACAACACACTTGGATTAGGCCAATGTTGTTGACACTATTCCACATGTAGGAACTGTAAATAAGCTTAAAGGCCTAAGTGCAGACCCTTATGTTATAAGATGAAATGCAAAGTGGGTGACAAATAGAAGCCACATAGGTTAAGTAAAAAATGTAACCTGAGAAAGCAAAAAGTTAGCTAGTGAGTTTCCTTGGGGCTTCATTCTAGGGCCTCTTCTGTTTCGTATCTGTTGCTTGGATCTCCAAACTACTAGCCCACAAATATTGCCAACTAAATTTGCCAGGGACAGCAAGCTGAGATCATACTTTCATAGGTGGTTACTAGGTTACCAGCATTATGTCAATTTAAGTCTAGCCAAGCTGACTCAAATTTAACAAAATATTGCTGACAGGTGTCAGTACCCCAAGGAATTTTATGGTTCTGATATAGGCTTGTACACATCAATGCTCACAGACTGCCCCTGTCCTTTAGGAGCATAGGTGCCAATCCAGGGGAGAATTTGTAATTTCCCATGATTGCTCTAATTTATGTTTAAATAGGGTTAGGGAGGAGCTTTGCTTCACATGAATGCAAAGCCTGTTCCAGAGAGGGTCTATCTTTAAGATACATACCTGACCCTCCAACATGTCCTGTTTATGTCACAGACAAAGTTTAGGTCCTTTAATCAGGCATTTTTTATGCTAATTGTTTTGTGAATATGCAACATATCTATCTGTCTGTCTGGAATGGGATGCCTTCAATGCTAAGCATAGATCACCACACAGCAGTCTGTAGGCGACTGAGCAGAGGGATAGGCCTTTGAAATGATCCACATAGGACTTGATGTTTACTCTGTTTATTCTTTTTGAGAGATACCTCTGTGGTTTCTCAAGCTGGTGCAAGTGCCTGGTCAGGTACATGCTGAAGAGTGCATTGAAGTCAAGGACTGGTCAGATGACAGCTGAGTACAGTGGAACATTGACCTCCTTTTATCTAGATGTCATGCCTTTACTTATAAGTTGTGAAATGTAGAATGATTTTCTCACCACACAAGACATTGGTTGTCAAAGATCAGG
The DNA here is from genome assembly GCF_019279795.1 of Protopterus annectens. Lineage (NCBI taxonomy): Eukaryota > Metazoa > Chordata > Ceratodontiformes > Protopteridae > Protopterus > Protopterus annectens. The sequence continues at coordinate 569,824,275 of NC_056731.1, read as the reverse complement.
TTGCTGTCAACATGTGTTACCAGATTCCTGATCAGTGGGTGTACTTTTAGGAGTGTATTATCAAAGTGGTAATTTCCAGAAGTGGTCATTTATCCAAAGGGCATTTTTCACATTAATTCATGCCTCTGGCACTAGCTGTTTGTCTGTGTCAGGCCCTCTTGAATGGTACTCCTTGTGTTTCTGGGTATTCAGTGACTACACCTTGATTTCAATCTGCAAGTTTGGTCAGCCAGAGGCCCTTAACACTTGCCTTGACTTCGCTGAAGTTGATGCCAAAAAGTAGAGCCTTAAGCTCCACTCCCTGTGGCACTATACTAATGACTGACCACTTTGTGGTGGTAGATTGCCCTGTCATAATTTCTTGTGCCTTATCTGTGCACCATATGATTATCCATTTGGTGGCATATGAGCTTATATCTACTTTTGTAAGTTTATCTACAGTGCCTGAGTGAGGTATTGTGTTGAACACCATAGCCAGGTCAAGTTAGGAAGTGTGCATTGTTTTCCTGTTGTCCTTAACCTTAGTGACTTTCCCAAAAACATCCACCAGGTAAAGCAAGGCATGACCTGCCTTTGACAAAACAAAACTGCGTAGGGTCCAGTGTCTGTAGGTTTCCTATGTTATTATTTTTCAGATCCATGATAATTCTTTCCATGGCCTTGCATATGAGACCCCCCGGTCTGTCCTCCCTACCATAGCAGGTTAACAATTTCAATCTTTCATTCATTAGACTTGAAGCCTGTCTGGAGTCTATGGTTAAATAGAGATTCTAGTGAACTTCACAGGTCATGTTTCATGCCATTCAGGAGACATCCTGGGATATTATTAAGGTCCATTGAATGAATGTTATTGGCCGTAGATAGTGCAATGAGGGCCTGCTCTCTTGTGATAGTAGGTGAAGAAATGGTGGAAGGTATTTTTTTTTGGAGGGGGGGTGAATAGGGGTATATGGGAGGCGCTATAGTTAGAACTATATTTATCAGCCAGCAGATGCGCTATATCCTTCTGCTCAATATAGGTGTTTCCATTGACTCTTAGTTTGGCACATTGCTGGTTGTTGCTTTTAAGACTGCAGACATAACTGAAGAGAACCTGATAATTGTCCTTAGCTGATTCGGCTATCTTTATCTCAGTTTTGGCTTTGGTGAACTTGATTAGTCCCCTGAGTTGCTTGTTCAGATTGATGAGGGCATTTTACGTTGCTGGGCAATGTTCTTCCTGTTTTTTACATGATTTTCTTTATTTTGTTATACACCATCCTTATTCTGGAATTTCACCAGGGTGGTTTGTTTCTGGATGCTGTACTTTATTTATTTTGGATAGGTACAGCTGTCTCTATGCAGCTATTTACATAATTCTGTGATCACTTCTGTACAGGCAGCTATGTTCTTAGGGTTTGGGAGGCTTGGAAGTTTGCTAGATTGTTGCTTAGTAGGAGGAAACTCACCTTAGAATAGTTTCTAAAGGTGTAAGTTTAACTGGAGTCCTGGGCTTAATATTTATTTTAGAGGAGAAAGCTTTGTGTTTTAACCTATCCAAACAAAACTTTATACTAGGGGTAGTGCATTGTTCCCCCATGTTTGAGAGGACCAGGTCAAGGATACTTGAGCCACTGGTTGGGAGTACAGACTAGCTGTTTAAGGGTGTCTGTGTTAACAAAATACAGAACTCTCTGGGATAGCATGTTTGAGGTTGTATATAATTCCCATTTAACTCATTACAGTCACATGCACCCCCAGGTGTTTCTGCAGTTACCACCTACTGATGCCTCTAGGCATTAAATATTGCTTTTTCATATTTGCATTCATAATTCCAAAACCATGGTAAATACAAGGTATCAAAAGATTTTATCTAGAAGCATACATGATGACAAACACATTTGTATTGCCATTTGACCTCTGTCTAATGCAGCAAAAGAGATATTGAATATTATTTGTATACTGTTGAATTATATTGTAATAATTGTAATATTTCTCCAAATATCTCAACAGTCAGGTAACACAGACAGAACTGCATAACCGCATATGAAAGCTTACAGCTATATGAAGAAAATCTTGTCAGCAGTATGTGTCTTGCTTAAATGGTGACTGAGATATCATAAGCTGTTTATGCAACATTACATAATTAGTATTGACAATCTTTATTTTGGCTTATAAAATCAATTTTAAAGCACTGAGCTGAATGAATGCCACTAATGTAAAGAGTAATCTATCCTGAATAGTTTGCCATTTACAGTTTCTATTAACACTTATGGTTCGAGAGATATGAATATTTGTTTGGACTGTAAGGTGATAACTTTATTATTTCAAAGGCTTAAGCCACACCCACTGGAATTTAAAGGTACACACTCAAAAGAGCTGTAATGGAGGGAATTAATTAATGTTGGGGTAGTTAAAGTCACCTATGAGTATTGTGTTGGGTTGCATGGAGAGTCTCTTTAGTACTTTCAGGTATGTTGTATGGGCTTCCTCAGTCATGGTGGGAGACCTATAGCTTGCAAGGATATGATATGATATGAAACTTTACTTGTGGTAAGTTGAACGTGGAGAAACTCAGCTGTGTTGTACTGTATGAGCAGCACTGATGTGTGCTCATGTTTGATGTAAATTAAGGCACCTCTCCATTTAGACTTTTCCTCTGTGGTAGCTGGTCTAAATGTGTGGAAGGCATTATAGCCTGACACTTCTGGGGTGCTTTAAACCAAGTATTGATAACTGTAAAGATGACTATATTCTCCAGGGTAAAGAGACCTTGCAGGAAGTGGAGTTTCTTGTTCAGACACCTGACATTGAGCAATAGCACCTCTAGATTATTATGAGATAGTTTAGCTATATCAGTAGGTTTATTATCCTGACACAGCATAAAAAAGGCATGATAGGGGTAGATACATTTTAGCCAATATTCAAAACCTAGGGAGTAGCAGGTGCAGATCATCCGTGGCAAAGAGGTGTGGCCTGTTTACCATATCCTCCCTGGCAGACAAATATTGTAAACCCTTGGAGGGACACCAAAAACTAAGCAATTATTAAATTAATTATCTTCTCTGGGTACTGCAGTATCATCTGTGGAGAGGGTAGAATGCTTCTCAATGTTAGGCTCATACCAGCTGGGAATGCATTGTCTGAGAGTTCTGTTATGTCTCTCTTTACATATAGTCCAAAAAGGTGTGTCTCAAGTTATTTATATGCACATGGACTGTGGTGAACTCATATTGGTACTTGTGATGCTGTGACATAAGTGCATCTGTGATCTAGCAGTTTCTGGACCTGACAGGCAGTTGCTCAGGTTGGTGAGTGAGACAGCCTTATGTCTCATAATAGAGTCCCAGATTTGTAATAAAGTATTTTGAGTGGTGGTTTGCCCTATGGAAGTAGAGGTTAAGACACCTTGTGGTGTTGCTGTATGTGATTTGGTGCATGTTGTCTAGGCAGGGTGCTTTAGAGGATGCTGAGGAAAACATTTATGTGTGACTTCTGTGAGGTCACTGGGATTTTGGGAGGTCATATTTAAGAGCCTATGCATATGTGGGTTTATGCATCTGATCCACACTACATGTAGTGGATATAGTGTTTGTGTGTGTGTGTGTGTGTGTGTGTGTGTGTGTGTGTGTGTGTGTGTGTGTGTGTGTGTGTGTGTGTGTGTGTGATAGTACAAAATGAGTTAACCGCTGTCTACTAGGTTTTAACTTCTACTTGCAGGGCTGTGTTTCTCAGCACAAAAAACAGTTGCTCCTTGCACACAACTAGATACTGGAGTGACTTGCAAGGTAGTCTGTTACAGGGAAAATTTTTATGCAAGACCCTCGCAGAGTGTATTGAAGATGCCAAGCATGTGAGAACTTTATGAAAATGGCCCTCTGTCCAATCACTAAATTGTATTAGAGGCTGACAAATGTGAATCCCAGCTCAGAGGTAGACCAGATTCCTTCCACTGCTACTTGAATGCATACTTGACCCTTCTTAATAAAGAATCCCTTTAGCACAGCCAAAAATGCAAGAATGCAACATTTAGGAAGCAGCAACAAGAATATTGTCACTCATTCAGCATGTGATACAGTGCTAGTACAGCGAAGAGCTAAACAATGCAGATCAGTGGTGTATTAGAAATAGGGAACTAAGTTTAAATAAAAGGCAACAAAGTATAGCATTGTCACCTTTGGTAAACAAATCTAGACAGCAGTTTACAGTAGGACCAGCGCTTACACAAGACTGATACAGTTCATAGAAACCTTTGAACCTTGGTAGACAACTCCCTATTCTTTGACCACTATATGGCAACAGTAGTAAGGAAATCCATCTGTCTAGCCCAATTAACAACTAAAGGCAAAGCCATAGCTAGGGCCCAGTGAAGAGGGTCTGCCCTGGGTGCAAGCAGTTTGAGAGGATGTTAAGCACTGCAGAAGAGATGCTAATTAGTCCCAATACATCAGTGATGTGCTTGCTGTATCATTATTGCTGGTTGATTGGATGCCGATGCCTACTAGTGCTTGCAATTGCAACCAATATCTACTGCTTAAATTCTCAAAAACTACTTGCAGTATTGCAGTATATACATGTTTGGAACTATAGCAAGGAGCAAGTACACCCCTTTGCTATAGATTGGCAACAAGCTATTATGCAGAAACATAAGAGTGCTTTTGCCATATTGTTTGGTCCTCAAACTGAAGGACTATTTCTTTTATTTGGTTTATTTTTTTGCTCAAATCTGATTCATAGCCAATAAATCTCCTATTATTTTGGGTCAGTCATTGCATTAAAACTCATTCAGTCTATTACAAGGGTTCATAGGCAGTTCCTTGGGATGTGATCCATAAGACCACTGGGAAGCACAGCCTATGTTCCTAATTACCTCAGATCTCTGTCTAGTTAAGTAACTTGCTCAACATTACATAGAAGGCAAAACAAGGGAGAAGGAATAAAATTAGTAAAAGCTCAGTGCCTTAATACTATGTACCAACAAATGACAAAGGCACTAAAATATTGGCTGTATCTCATAGAATTGTTATACATATACTGGTACATCAGTTATCAACTTGCCCTATTCTAACTGAAAACAAACCTTTATGTTATCAATAAAATATGTTTGTTCATTAAAATAATAAAAATTAGAAAGTAAAATAATTGAAAGTGCATTAGTCATATTCTGGAGCAAGTTTAAATAACAAAGCTTTAGAGTTGGGCATAATCTCTTTTCCATATGGAAAATAACATTTTACAGTTTTTGATGCAAAAATGAGCTGTTTTTGCATTTTACTTTGTTGTTTTCTTGGAGCTGAAAACATCAATCATGAGCTCATGAAAGACTGATCCCACAATGCCTCACTTAAACTAATGCATAAGTTACTGTATTTTTACGCTAAATGCATCAACAGGATTTTTCTATGTCTCACAAAGATAAGTTATTAACTAAATCTTGCAGATGGAGCACCTTACACTGAAAATTAACGCTTGATAATGTGACAGTGAAACCACAACATAAATAAGAAGCTATTCTTCTAAATATGTAAGTCATGTTTGCTTTCCCATTCCCCTAATATTTTGCAGTTCTGTGTTAGTTGTTGTGTTAACCTTGGCATCATTGTTGGGTTTGATTATGGTGGAGTAAACAGTGATGTTAAAAAAAAAAGTACTATTATCTTCATTCTTTGCAAACTCACTTCCAGCTTTCTATGAGGAGTATGACTAGGAATGAAGTTCAACATAAAACAAAAATGGTGCATAGCATATGCATACTTTAAATAAGGAAATCAAAAAATGTACTGAGAGTCATGGTGGGAAACATTGAAATGGGCTGAAGGGTATGAGCACATGAAGGAAACCTGTCAAGTATCGTATACACTGTCCATACTGGTGATGAAAAACTGAACATTTAACATATCACATAAATGGAAATACTAATGCCTGACTACATGTAAGGTGATCTTAGACTACACTTCAATTTTCTATTCACAACAGAATTAGTTAACTGCATTTGCCTATCCATTTTATGATATGTCACTGTGACATCATACACATCAGGTGCCTAGTGAGTAAGTAAGCATGGACACAGTACACTGTAGTCATTATGAACTGGCAAATATATCATTCAGCAAGTTGTAGGTCATAGTTCTGCTCATTCACATTCTGTTCCCAACATGCCCTACCATGGCTGACCACCAGGAAGTGGTATTTCCTCATACTCGGTGATCCTTGCAGTCTGACACATCTAGCTCTGTTGTGCCCACCAACATGAGTATACCTGTCCAAAGAAGTGAAATGCTCCTTCTATAGATGTTCCTGGTTTAGAATGCTATCTCATGACATGTCCGGCTGAGGTCTCACTGTGGCCATCTCCATCACATTGTAGACAACCTCCCTATATTATGGTGAACCCATAGTTCTACCTTTGTATGTCTGCCCTGACATAGCTTGAGTGCACACTGACACCAGTTCATATGATGAATGTCTGTGCGTACTTTTGTACCTCTCCATATTTATAAGTAGAGGTGGTGTCTGGTGTCACAGGTTGTCATAACATCCATATATGAGCATGTCATGCATTATCATCTAGGTGTCTATGACATCATGGACATCATGTTTTTGTTGTGTACTTGTAGTATATATAGTTCATAGGCTATCTGCCCTTTGGGCAATTTTAAAACTAGCCAATTTCCCTCAAAGGTGAGAATCAAACCCTGTACCGTGTGCCTGTGAGGTAAACACCATAACCACTATGCCAGCACACAACCCCACTGCTTGTCTTCTCATTTTGACATATAGCAAACTATGAGCATCAGAATATTATGCACTGTTAACTCTTTCTCCTCCAGTTTATCTGTGCCATCTAGTTCTTTGTCATATATCTCATCAGGTTCAACTGTCCATTAATTTCCTTCCCTATAGACTAGAAGATTGTCATGCCCGTTTTTTTTATATATTATACAGGAGTGCATGTGGAATGACTATTTCAGAATTTGATTTGATTGTACAATGCAGAGTACCCCTGGATAGCTTCCGATGCCTCCTGGGATGTCAGCAGTCCTAAAACTCACTCAGAACTACTTTTTCTCAGTTCATGTACTGTGATGTATAATATAGATATGCACTATTTTTATATATCTTTTGGTAAGCATGTAGTATTTTTGTTTTCTTGCCCTGGAACTCCTTGTCTCTATCCATTAGATCAATGCCCTTCTGCACATCCTGCAAAACCATTCTGAAAGACGTCCTAGCCAAAAGCTGGCTGTGTTCTTGCTCAACAACAGGATAAACTATATCTCTAAATGTGAACAAATACCTGTTCATACCTTACATTTCCTTACACTCACGTATTTATTTTCATCAATTTTTCTGCCCTGGCTTTCTATAAATATACCATAAGATTGATTTCCCCTCACTTCGTATGTCAATTCCTGTTTGTATTATACTAAGTTACCTTTAATTTCTCTATAAACTGGCTAAAATTTTTCTAACTATTAAATCATTGTCACATAACTTGTATCTATCTATTCTTAACCAAATGTTTTCATATTATGTTTAATGTGGAGTATTTAAACTGTATGTGTTTTTAGTATTAATTTTAAAGATTGTAATATTATTGTTCTCAAAGTGTTTTGTAATACTTTGGAGCTTTTCTCCACAGGTCTCTGCTGAAAATGCACTCCTACCCAGTTGGCATTTCCCGCTAATCAAATGTCAGTAGCTATAAATAAATAATTTATCTAACTGCTTCAGTGATTTTTGAGGCCAGTCAATCATGCCAAAGTTGTAAGACAGAAGAAGTAGATCAAATCATTTTTCAACTTCAACTTTATTCCTAGATATCAATGTAGTTTTAAATATTAGCTTTTGTCTTCTGAAATGTTTTTTACTGCACTTTATTCTTATTTGTTCATTTTTTCATTGAACCTTCATCTATTTCCAAGTAGTTATACTCACCCTCCTAATCAAGTTCCTTTATATCATATCCCTGTCCCAGGTTTATGTTTTCATGGGGCTACAGTTTTCCTTTTGTAAATGTTGCTTTCCACATTTATCAAACCCAAATTTCATTCTTACATTATCCAAGAAAATTTTAAGTCATTTGTAGTTGCTCTTTAAGATCTTTATCTGATGAGTTATATAATTTTAAATTATCCACAAAAAGTTAATTAGATGTGTTTTAGCAAGAATAGTTTCTAGGAGTTAAACTATAATTACAACCTATCCTTTTAAATTCATAGGTAAGTACTAGGTTAGCTGTCCTTGTAGGCCTTTTTAAGCCTATCTGATTTCTTTTTCAAAGGTGAGAATCAAGTCCTATTCCCTTTGTCAGTATGATAGATACGTTAACCATTAGTCTTATCCACAACACTAATGAAACAGTCTTTATAGGTAAGTACTAAGCTAGCTGCCCTTGGGGGTCATTTTAAGCCTAGCCAATTTCCTTTGATGATAATCAAACCCTGCACTATTTGTCTGTGAAGCAAACATTTTAGCAATTATGTTAATAGTGTAATGGGTTAAGGGCAAGACAAAATAGCAGAGGTGCCAAAAAATCACCATGGAATATCCCCATTTGATTTTTTGTTTCTGGGATTGTAATTTGCCCTTTGTCATGTCTTAGGTGCATAGTTGTTTGCCACTGTTTCATAGTCACTGAGATGCAGTTGATCAATATAGGAGCTATCTAATACATCTGGAAGCATTCCATTATCCATGAATGTGTGATGCTGTCAAATGCCTTCCTCCCTTTTTTAATTTCTCCAAATATTTTGGGTTTTGAATACCATGACGGGAGTGGTCCCCAATCCTAAGTCAAAGTACAATTAAAGTTAATGAAATTAGTATTGTTTCAATCTTTGATGTCAGCTTGAAGTGCTCTTTGCAGCACCTGCAGTGTACCCAGTAATGACTCCTTCTACAATTTGTATGGAGTTACATGTATTGGTAACATATATAAATACAATTATAGATTCTTTTTTTGTAAGACCCATTGCTCCTACTACTATTGGGACTGTCTGGGTATCATTCTTCCACATTGCTCTAATTTCTGCCAGCAAATCCTGATATCTTATGACTTTGTGATTCCCCTGTATGCAAGACACTGCAGTCACTGTGTGCGGTGATTTCAATGATCACTGCTACATTTGTCATCTTTTCATGGACCACTATATCCGATTTTCTAACATTTATCTTTTGAACTGTTGGTAATGGATGATCCCATGTGAAGTAAACTTCATCATTTTCTATGATGCTTTGTGGTTCATGTTTCCAGTGTTTTTCAGCCACTTCAATACCATAACATTTGCACAATTCCCAGTGCAACAATCTTGCCACATTATTATGCCTTTCAGTATAGGTTCATAGGATGATACTAGGTTATTGGCACAAAAGCCCTTATAAGCCTAACCAAGAATTTCATCCATGTACCTTCAAAGTCAGCACCTGTTTCCCCTGTCCAGCAGGGACACAGGTGGGATCCCAGGGGTATATTTTCTGTTTCCCATCCAGTCATCCAGGTTCCGCTTAAAGAGGGCTGTAGAGGTCCTCTGCTTGAGATGGAGAGGGAGTCTATTCCACAGATGGGGGAGTCTTTCGGACACAAATCTATCCTGCTAGCAAGTTCTATTAATGTCACAGACCAGGTTAAGGCCTTACATGTGGGTTGTGCGAGTGGAGTTTGACTTATGGATATGCAGCACCTCCATCAAGGCTGGGTCTGAAATGGCCTTGTATGCCAGACACAGGTCACATCTGAGCAGTCTGTATGAGGCAGAGTAGAGGGACAGGACTTTTAGCCTATCTGTATAGGACAGGTGTTTGAGACCCTGGATTTTCCTGGTCGGGAACCTCTGTGGTCTCTCCAACTGCTGCATGTGCTTGGCAAGGTACATGCCAAAGAGGGAATTGTACTCGATAATGGGTCTGATAAGGGAGGAGTGCAGGGATGTTATGACCTCCTTGTTCCTGGATGAAATGTCATTATTTATGAGGTAGGCCATGTAGAAAGCCTTCCGTACAATGGAGGCAACATGGTGGTCAAAGGTCAGGTTGCTATCAACCTGGGTGCTCAAGTCCCTCAATATTGATTGCATGCTTAGTGCATATAGAGTCCTTTCTGCCACTGCCATTAATATGTCACAACCAGCAACAAGGTGTGCAACTGTTTCCAATTTGGTTTTACAAAACCTACATTTGTCTGTTTCTCCCACATGTTCAATGGACTTTATAAAACAATGTGTATGCAGCCCACTATCTTGGGCTGCCAATATTAACCTTTCATCTCTTGGTTTGAATTCGCCTCTCCTTAACCATTCCTGCATTCATTCATGGTCATTATGAGGTTCTTCCAGAAGTTTTCTATAGTTGCAACTATATTTATGCATTTTGCACATTTCTTGCCTTCTCACCTGGTCCTTCATCTTATATTCTTTCATTTGTTTTTTGGCACATTCAGTTGCTGCCTGATTTTTATCTACTTCTGGTTTGATTTCCATTCCTGCTTGACACCAATATGCTTTTGCTAGATTAAGCAGAGAAGTCATCTTATTTTCCTCGTGTTTTAAAACTTTCACAACATTTGGGTCTTGTGAGGTCAGCAGATATATGCAGAGTCCCATGATCGCAGATCTTTGCATGTAATCAATTTCAAGGAGGCCCATCTCTCCTTTGAAACAGGGAATATATAATCTTGGTATGCACTGATTTTTATAAATCAATTGGTGAGCAGGAAGAATCCTACTTGTTTTCCTATCTAATCTATCAGACACATTTTGGGGCCAGTTAATCACTCCAAAACTGTAAGTTAGGACAAGAACAACAAATTGGTTTATAGTTTGGATTTTGCTTCTAGATGTTAATGCTATTTTTGGGATTAATTTAAGTCTTCTAAAGTATTGCTTACTAAGTTTTATTCACATTTGTGCATGTTTTATTGTTGATCCTGCATCGATTCCCAAATATTGATATACTCCCTCTTGCTCAAGCTGTTTTATATCACATTCTTGTCCTAAACTGATGTTTTCCGGGTGCTGCAGTATTCCTGATTTAAGGTTGCTTTGGGACATTTATCAAGACCAAATGACATTCTTATATCATCTGAAAAAGTTTTCACAACTTGCAGTTGTATGTTCAGTTCCTCATGTCTGGAAATTCTGGGCTTTTTGCATAATAGTAACAATAAATAAAGTGGACTATTGAGGATAAGAAATAAATTATCATCTTTATGGCTCTTCTTTGGCCTATCAGTTTTTGTGATTTTTTGAGGACTAATATTTCCTTCTACAACAGGCCCATCCCCTGGGCCTGACCTGGCCTCATTGTAGGAATGTTTCTGTATTTTGAGGATTCTACACTGTCATCTTTTCCAGTCCTGACATGAGTGTTCCTACCAGGTTTGGGCACTTTTTTTTATCCTGGGTCTTGGGCACCCAGTTATCTTTTTAAAATTTTAACCTACTTCTGACCATGATATATGCAATATAAATAAAGTCTATATATCAGTGTCTCCTTGGTAAGATTTTGTGAAAAACAGGGTCCACCTTGTGAAGTACTCACCAGGACTTGAGGATTAATTCAATTTCAGCAATACTACTCTCCTTTCCTTGCTGACTTACTCAATTTAGATCCTATGTGGGCACTATGTTGAGCTAATACTTTAAGTAACTGATAATACTCCATCAAATGTCTCTATGTGTTGGCATCTTTCTTCATATGCATATTTTGTTGTAGGTAAATCTGAATTAATTGCCAGGGTGCAATAGTATCTGCCTTTTCTAGGCAGCAACTTTATCAATATAACACTCATTCAGAATCCAGCCCACTATGAAAAGCTCACAGGTATTTATCTGTTCATTAGAATAAGTCTCTTGTTGCCTTCCTAAAAGCCAAACATTTACTTGTTCTGCCCATCTGTGGGTTATATGTTTGCAAAATGTAAGGGAAAAAACTTCCATGGGAATGTAAGGGTAGGCTTTTTAATATCATTACAGATCTATTGACTAGCAAGTACCTATAAATCTATGCACATATAATCAATAGCTTTTTAAAGCAGTTAATCAAAAATGTAAAAAAATGTATTATCCATGTTTATGGCAGAATCTGTGAGAATAATGTAAACAATGAATGTAAAACAGAAACTGTCATTAGCATTATATGCATATGAGGTGTGGATTTTACTTAGGAGGTATTTAATAATAAATGGAATTTAGCAGTATAACACCATCTTCAAAATATTGTTCAAGAAGCTCTATACCTTATTTATAAGCATGATTATTATATTAAACATATTTTAGTACTTCTAAGGAAAACAGGACTGCATCATCGGAAGGTAATTTTTCCTTGAAGGAATTGTGCAGCATGTCAGCTATTTCATCCAAAAAAGAAAAACGATAATATAATGGCAAAGAAAAAAAATAATATAATAAATTTTATGTGTCTAGCACTATTAACAATGTTGGATATATTGATTCATGTCACAAATATTTGCATTTTATATCTTTAATCTAATTGTGAATTTCTCAGATGTACTTATTTCATTATTATTCACTTGATACAGGGGTCCAACTGGAGAGATGATAAAATCAACAAAAAAAGAGAGTAATATTACTGAAATTGAATTCATACTCAAGTCTTGGTATCTTCACTAGCAGGACAATGTTTTTACAAAATCTCACAAAGATGACAGTGATATATAGACTGTATTTTATATAGTATATATATCACAGATAGAAGTAGATTAATAAATAAAAAAGACACCTGGATGCACAAGTCCAGGGATAAAAAAGTGCCCATTTCTGGTATGTGCACTGGTAACAGGACTGGAAAAAATATCAGTATTGTATCCTAAAGACGCAAACTATTCCTACAATGGGATTAGGCCAGGCTGAGGAGGAAGAACTCCTTGTTGTAACAAGAAGTATTAGTCTACAAAAAACACAAAAAATGGCAGGGCAAAAAAGAGTCATAAAGATGACAGAGTGGAATGTTGAGGATAAGATAGAAATTATGTATTGTTGCTATTATAAAAGTACCCCAGAATTTTCTGGATAGAAGATATCCAAGAAGAGTAACAGACAAATTTAGAGGATAGAAAAAATACTTGCACACAAAAAAAAAAAAAAAAAAAAAAAAAAAAAAAACTGCCAAAAGCTTCAGATGCAAATGTATGTTCATTAATACAACAGATTCATGCAAACAATATGCAGATCAAGAAACTTTGGGACATTTGGAAAAAATAAGTTACCAAGTAAAAAATATAAAGAACAAAATTTAGAAATTTTTGAAAGGTACAAAAAAAGGAATATGGACAAGGGAAAGAAAGGCATATCTGATATGGTGTAATGTTTATGCAAAGGAGAAATGTATTTATTTATTGACATTTGATTGCCAGGAAAGTCCGACTGAGTAGAAGCCCATTTTCAGCATAGGCCTGGGGAGAAAATCTCCAAGTTATTACAAAACATTTTAAGAACAATAATTTTGCAATCTTCAAAAATAAAACAAAAACATCTACAGTTTAAATAATTATAACAAACTAGACACAATATAAAAATATTGGTTAAGTAAGAATTAATACAACTTATATGACAATCATTTAATATTTAGAGAAATGTAGACAGTTTGTAGAGAAATTAAAGTTAAGTTAGTCTTATACAAATAAGAACTGCAATATGAAGTGAGGGAAAAGTAGGCTTATGGTATAATTAGAGAGTCAGGGAAGAGAATTAGATAGCAGAATGGAAGTAGGTGAAGAAGGGAGAGTAAGGTTGTATAAGGAATGAAAAACATTTTTTTCACATTTAGGGATATAGTTTATTGTGGTTTTGAGCAAGAACAGAGCCAGATGTTAGCTAGGAAGTCTTTCAGAGTGGTTTTGAAAGATGGAAGGAAGGGGATAGACCTGATGGATACAAGTAAGGGGTTCTAGGCCTTCAAACCAAATATAATCAATACACAAAAGGTAGCGTTAAAGATATTTGAGTAGAAATACTAACAAAGACACCCAGATATGGAACATTTTCACAGTGAAAAAAAAATAAGACCACAAAGGGGGAATGCAGAAAAGAAGATTAGTAAAGTATTATGAAATACATGCAAAAGTGAAGGATTTAGTTTAGAAAGTCTAATACAGGTTGTGTCACGAGACCCCAAATAAAGGAAAAACAGGAAGAATGGGACATATCTGAAAAAGAAATATGGACATGGGAAAGAAAAAGAGATTTAACATGGTGCAATATTTATGCAAAGGAGAAAGCAAAGCTAATCAATTCAAGAGAGCAGCAACAAAGATATTTGAAGAGAAATACAGGCAAAAGCATCCATATATGGACATTTTACAATACAAGAAATAAGAAAACAAAAAGGGAAAGTAGAAAATAGGACTAGTAATGGAGAAGATAAATAAATAGAAACTGAAGTTATGGATTACCTACAAACTGAAGGATTTAGTGTAGAAGATCTAACCCTGATAACATCACAGCATGATACAATAATGAATCTCCAAATTAAAGAGAAACTGGTGAAGCAGGAAGCATCTGATCAGTTGCCATATGAACATACTTTGGAATCTTATGTAGGAAACCTGTACAAAAGTTCAGTTGGAGTTGTACAACAAGGGAAGCAACAGGAATCTGTGGCAACTCTGAAGCAAAGTTGTGGAGTGATAGGCTTGTGAGTTTCCTTATGAAAGAGCAATGGATGACACAGGATGAAGCAGAAGAGAATATGCCACAGGAAGATGTTCTGGAACTTTCTGTAGAATGCCCGCAGGAAATGGAGAACAAAGAATGTGCCCTTAGTTTAGAAGAAAATTATCTAAGGGAAGAGTTGCTTGATTTAATACAGATGGCTATACATATTAATGAAAGAAATTGACTGCTGAAAGTTAATAAGACCCCAAATGCTAGAAGTTTGATAAAACAAATGAACACAGTAATCAAGACTGTTCAAAGAAATTCTGTGATATAACAGAAGTAAATAGGATATATTACTGTGCAGCTAAATTAATAACAGATAAAGTCTTACCACAATAACACAGAGCAATAAATGAAAGGAAGGGGATAAATTAAATGCCATCATGGAAGTATTAAATAGAGGAAACTATAAAGCAATTAAAACAAGAAGTGTCATGTTAGAAGAGTACAGAAGAGGGAACAGATCAACAAAATTACTCAGAAAGATATGCATGATGAAAATAATATCAGAAAAGATCAGAATCTATTGTCCAGTATTGCAAATAATAAACTAATGATATCAGCACAGGCAGAAAAACTTAGAAGGTATACAGATCGACATAAAGAAAAAGTACAAAATAAGCAAATTATTGATGATCCAAAAAGTTTATAGAAAATCGGGAAACTAGGCAAAAGGAATATAAATACCTCCAGAAAAAGAAGAACTAGACACGGTTTGGAGAGATATCTATGAAGATCCTGTGGAACATAACAAAGATGCTAACTGGAGAGAAGTAAATGAAAGACTAATAAGCTCAAATGTACATGATATAAAATGGGATGAAGTAACGACCAGAAAAAATGAAATAAAATTAAGAAAATCTCCTAATTGAAAAACCTAAGGTCCAGATGCAGTATCTAGCTTCTGGCTAAAAGTATTTACATCTTTACATGAAGACTTAGCCATGAGTAAGAACAATTTGGTATATGCACACACCAAACATCAAGCAATCGTCAACCTGGTTAATAACAAGAAAAATTATATTCCTCCTTAAGAGTGAATCTGCTAAATATCCTAAAAACTATAGACCAATAACTTGCCTTTCAACAATGTATAAACTATACACTGGAACTGATGCTGACAGAGTTTATAGTCATTTAGAAGAAAACTCAATCATGGCAATAAAACAAATGGGTAACAAAAGGAACTCATATGGAACAAAGGATCATTTGTTGCTAAATAAAATCATAGTAGAAAAAATGGGAAAAATCTAAATATGGCATATGTGACACCCCTGCACTGGTCCAGTAATCAAGGAGCCTCAATCCTCACCATTGACAACAAGTGCACACACTGTAAAGTGCAATTTCCCTTAAGAGCACACAGAGACTACAGTCAGTCTGGAGCTGGTTTCTTCCTCTTTCTCCAGATCCTCAATAAGACTCCCCACTGGCACAGCTATAGGGTTGAGACCTCAGCTGGGTGGTCAAAGCCAAAACCTCCAGCACCCTCTCTGTCCAACCAGTGCTTTTTGCCCCTGCCCAAGTAGCTGACACACACACACACACACACACACACACACACACACACACACACACACACACACACACACACACACACACACACACTCTTAGAGACTTGATTTATATATAAACACATACACAGACACACACAAACACACACACACACACACACACACACACACACACACACACACACACACACTCATCTGGGAAAGGCTGGCACAGGTTTACTAGCTATGCCCCCTTTTGCACAGACTACAAATCATTATCACTATCAACAACCACTCTTATCGGCTACTCTAGGCCCTTAACAAAGGGTGTGCAATCCTACTGTGTAATGTTGCTAATAATCCAAATGGTAGCTTTGAGCAAGAGCCAGGCTATTAGGAGTGGCCTGTACAGTGTCATCAAATACATATAATAAAGTACTCTTAAGAGCTTAAATATGTCTCACAAATAGCCACAAAGATAGGTTTAAATTTATTTAATAATAAAATAACAAGACAATACTCAGTAGCTCAACACAGTAACTTCAGAGTTCAAAATCACAGGAGGTATTTAAAACAACATTTCAGGGTGGTCCCAAATGAATGCAGAAAACATCTAAACTAATTTTGACACTATTCCTATCTATATCTAAAAGACATACTATGACCTAATAACTTACTTACCAACAGGCAAGTGCAGATGATGATGATGAGTGGATGCTCTTGCTAGGTACAAGACAAAATACAAAATGCCCAGTCTCTCTAAGAGAGTTCTTAAATCAATATCACATTTCACTGCTGGCTTAGCTTGGATGACTCAGTTTTTTTCACCGGACTTCAGTTCCCAGGCTAAACAGAAAATAATAGAATTTAACATCTTTGTGTTAAAAATACATATCTCTCAGATGTTTGTCAGATCTTGAAAGTCATAAAACAATAAAACACTTTACATTTTAAACTTAGCAATTACTTTTCTTTCAAGACAATAGAAAAACTTCTAGCTTTAGACATTGTGGCTGCTATTGAACTGTAACTGAGAGATAATATATTTTGTTTATGACCCAGTTATAAAGTAACTTAACCTCAACTATTCTTAAGTTTTTCAAGTTAATCTTCTATGTTCTAGCAGGGTATGCTGTGGTTACATTCTTTATTTTATTGATAAATTTTTTTATTAAGATCAAAACTAAAACATACAACTGTTATAAAATAATTTATAAGATTTTTGATACAATAGCTAAAAATTGAAAACATTGATACAAAGACAAGAATAAACATAACTATTTACAAAAGTGTTCACTACCTATGGATGAAGGTTGCTATTTAAATTAAAAAAAATGAAACTAGATTCATTTTACTGGTTTACCAGTAGATCATTTATACTTTTCCAATAATTGTAAGTTGTTGTGTTCCCTGATGATCTAGCTCTAACTGTCATCATTTCAAATTTAGAGACTTCCATGATAAGATCTTTAAAGTTTTGAAAACAAGGGATTTGAGAGGATTTCCAATTTTTAGTGATTTCTTTCCTGGCAATGAATAGAAAAGTCCACAGAATTGAATATTTTTTTTTAATTTACACAATTTGGGACTGGGAAGTGATTTATTGATTAAAAAAATATCTGTAAAGATAGCTTGTAGGAAGTTATTGATGTCATCCCAAAATGTCTTTAAAAGATGGCAATCATAAAATATGTGTGCCCAATCCACATTAATAACTTTCTTACAGCTCCAGCATAAAACGTTTTCTTTAGATATCTTGTTGAGTTTAAATGGAGTAAGAAATGATCTGTTCAAAAATCTCCAAGTAAAAATTCTCCATTTATGCGAGGATGTAGTTTTACTAGCTGATTGGAGTATACATAATTTATCAATATCTGAAGGATAAGAATTATTAATGGTAATACAAGATTTCCAATAATTTTCTGAATAAATATCCAAGTCTGATTTTATTGATTTGTATATGTGAGAGAGACTAATTTTATTAGAGTCATTCTGTTGAATGAGAACCATTAAATACTGTATTAGCCTGGGGAGTATTGTTTTAGTTGTAGAAGGAATAAGATCAAGCTTATCTTTGATATATTTTCTAGCTTCTTGTAAGTAAAGCCAAGAGGATAAATCAAAATGATTCTCTTCAATAAGTGATTTTAACTCGTTATTATTCATCATTTGATGCCAAACTAGTAAATACTTTTGTTTAAATAAATACATTTTATTATAATCTGTAGTGAAGATGATATTATGAGTATAGGCTAGGAAAATAAGAAATATCCAGTATTCATATAATTTGTGTCTAAGAATAAAGTTTTTGAAAGATTTCAAAATTAAAATTATGTAGTTAGATCTATATAATTGACTGTAATGATATGAAAAAAAATTCTATCAATCTCCAAATAAAAGTATTATTTATTAAGCTTAACATATTAATTTCAATAGTATTATTAGGATTTTGAGATAAACAAAGAATATAATCTTTCCATTTAGCTGAATATTTACTATCTATAAGAAGAGTAAAAATTTTAATTATGAATGAAATAGCATAAAATTCTAGATTAGGCAAAGCAATACCACCATTATCCCAGTTGAACATGTGGATAGATAACTCAGTTCTAGGTTTAAATGGATGCCAGAGGAACCTATTAATGAGAGAAGTAAACTTTTTAATTACTATATGGGTAGGGGGTATAGCTATAGACTGTATTATATACACAATTTTAAGAAGTAAAACCATCTTTATAATTGACAACTTTTCTTCCATTGAGAATCTTATTTTTAACCATGAGCTTGATAGGGATTCTATTATTTGAATACATTTGTTGAAATTTATTTTTAATATATCTTTTAAGTTGTTAGAAATAATTATACCTAGATATAGTTGTTGATTTTGAGTTACATATTTCTTAAAATTATCTTGAATTTTAAATTTTTTTGACCAATTAAAATAATTTGTGTTTTATTATGATTAAATCTAAGACCTGAGTTTTTCTGAAACTTGTCCATATTAATAAATAACTCTGTCAAGGTAGGATTTTTACCCCCCAAAGTAATCAAGATGTTATCCGCAAACAGTTGTATTTTTGATGTTTCCTTAAAACCCAAATCATAACCTTTAATGTTAGTATTGTCCCTAATCTGATTAGCCCATGGTTCCATAATTAAGGTGAATAAAAGGGGATTTAATGGGCAGCCTTGTTTGGTTCCTTTTTCAATAGGTATAAATTGTGAAATATAGGAGCCTATTTTGACATATGCTTGACAACCAGTGTAAAGTTGGGTAATAAAATTTATAAAATTTTTGGAAAAGTTAAATTCTCCCAGTAGAATAAATAAATAGTCCCAGTTTATTGTGTCCCAGTTTATTGTGTCAAAAGCACAGTTTATGTCTAAGCTAATTATAGTTAGGTTATTTTTAAAGTTCTTAACTGATTCTATTAAGGTTAATATTCTCTTAATGTTGTCATATGAGGTTCTGTTAATAATAAAGCCAGTTTGATCACAGTCTACTAAACTAGGAAGGAAATTTTTGAGTCTATGCATAAATAGACATAAACATTGTGTAATCTGTATTTAATAAAGAAATCAGTCTGTATGAATTACATTTGGTAGGATCTTTATCTTTTTTTTGGAATAGAAGTGATAAAGGTATATTTCCACAATGGTGAAATTAAATTTTTAGTTTGGGTTATACTGAAAACTGAGTGTAAAATGGAGAGAGAGCTTTTGTAGTAAACTTTTATAAATTTCAGGGATGATACCATCATTACCCAGGGCTTTGTTTTGTTTTAATTTGTTAATTTGTACTTGAATGTCATTACGGGTTATTTGTCTGTCTAAT
The DNA here is from genome assembly GCF_019279795.1 of Protopterus annectens. Classification (NCBI taxonomy): domain Eukaryota; kingdom Metazoa; phylum Chordata; order Ceratodontiformes; family Protopteridae; genus Protopterus; species Protopterus annectens. The sequence goes on along the minus strand of NC_056731.1, from coordinate 569,804,293 downwards.
GATTCAACTTGTTGAACAGTTAACTTTTTTGTGTGTTTTTATTAATGAACGACTTTATATCAGTTATGGGGTTTATTAACTCAGTAGACTGATTAAGTTTAGAAAATAATTCTCTAAATTCATTTAATATGTTATGAAGACCAGAAACCTTTTTTTCTTTTTTTGAGGTGAATAAAGTTCCTTAATGTGACTAAATGTATTTATTCTTTTAATTTTGTTGGCAAGCATATTTATGGATCTAGGGTTTGATGAAAAAGTAATAAATTTAAACTTTTCTAAACTAATCTTTATCTTATGATCTAAAATCTCAAGATACTTCTTATTTAAATAATCTATATGTTTTTAATAGTTTTATCTCCCTTGTTTTTTTAAAAGGAATAGATTCAAATTATCAAGTTTTGTTTCAATCTCTTTTAACTCTTTATCCCATGTAATTCTTTTTTTTTATGCCAATGAATTATCCTCCCATATAGTAGACTTTCATTGCATCCCATATGAACATTTTGGAAGCATCTTTAGTGGTATTGAGTTAGATAAAGTTTTGAACTTCTGTAGATATGAAGGATTTAAAATCATTCAAATTAGAGATGTAAGCTGGAATCCACTTTATCTGAGCATTATATAATGAGTAAATAGATAAGTCAAAGGTTATAGAATTATGATCAGAGAGGGGACATGCAATTGCCTTAACATTAGATAAAGAATCAATTAAATTATTAGAAATAAAAACTCTGTATATCCTTGAAAATGAGTTATGCCTGTGAGAAAAAAGTATAGAATAATGATTTAGTATCTGCATAGTTATTTGTATCTCTCAAACAAAAGGAATCAGCAAATTCTTTTAATAACCTGGCAGTGGATGAAACCCTCCTATTTCCAGTGAAGGTAGAGTCTTTACTATCAAAAATATAATTAAAATCACCAGCTAGAACCGTGTTGCCTTTTGAAAATTGAGTAATGTGTTCTATATGTTGCTGTGCTGTTTTAAGTCCAAAGCCAGGAATCCAATATATGTTAAATAATGCAAATATTTTACTATTAAAGTCTATTGTGGCGGATGCTACCATACCTTTATTATCTTGGTATGTATTTATTACTCTAAGAACAGGGAGTCTGTTATTCCATAGTATTGCAACACATCTTTCTTTTTTAACATGTTCAGAACTAACTAGCAGAGAAAATGATTTAGAGTCTAATTTGGTAATGTCATCCGATATCAAATGGGTTTCTTGTAAGAATATCAGTTGAGAATTTTGAAGTTTAAGATATTTAATTAAAGATCTCCTCTTGTTTGGATTGTTTAAACCATTCACATTAAGTGAAATGCAATGTAAGGAAGTCATGATTTAAATTGTTTGCATAATAATACATTCTAACTCTAAGTGTTATTAGTTGTTTGACTGCTAATATATAAGAGATCGATATAGGGAACACAACAATAATTATATAAATCATATAATAAGGTAGAAAAAACAAATATAAGTTTAAATAGTGGTCATTTATGTGATTTGTAGTGAACATCAATAACAATATTTTCAAAAATATATAACACAAACTATTAATTAAGAAAACCCCCCAAACCCTTCTGGAGTTAAAAACTCCTAAGTTGAGTGACATCAATCACGCAAATTGTCTTTCAAACTAGCAGCAAATTACAGTCAGGAACTGCCTAGCTATGATTTTAGATGTATTAATACAGTATGACATAACAAAAATCCAATAAAACATTTATTAGTGGTATATAGTACTGTAGTACTACATACTAGAAATAGATAATGAATACCAGTCTGTTAATAGATATTGTAATGTTTATAAATACATAGTCCATAGTGAGTTGTAAAGACAGTACAAGAGTAATATAAATAGAATATTTCTGGGAATAATAAAAAAAAAACATAAAAACGTATCCGGCACTATGAAAGCGGTCCGTTAATCCAAAAGATGCAGGCAAATCAGACGTACATCAAGTTATAAGTATTTATTGTCCAAAAAATAATAATAAAACATGAATGTACATATTTAGTGTATAAAAGAGAATCAGTTTTTAATAATTTCATTCTGATGAAGTCTCCTGTTGTGGAGACGAAAGTGCTTAATTCACGTTGTCTGGGATTTATATGTACATTCATGTTTTATTATTGTTTTATTATTAGCTTTATTATTATTTTTTGGACAATAAATACTTATAACTTGATGTACGTCTGATTTGCCTGCATCTTTTGGATTAATGGACAGCCTTCATAGTGCCGGATACGTTTTTATGTTTGGTATTTCGAATAATAAAAAAAAGATGACACTAAAGACTAGTCAACTACCTTCATTATATTCTATCTTACTCTTCCACTACCTATAACATGTTACCACATTTCACTAAGACCACACTCTGAAATGAATTGTAAGATGTCATGAAGCGACGAGTCAAGAAAAATAGGTTAAAGAATGTGGTAATTAATAAACAACATTAAAATTATCATTCTAAAAAAAATAAATAAATAAAAATATATTTCAGATAAACTGTATAAAAGGCAATGCCATAAAATGTAACTGTTGCATCACTTACATTCTAGAAACAAAAATAAAGATAATACCATAAACAATAAGATACTCAATTATGTCAGAATAAGTAGAGTGATAAAATAGCTTTGTTACTAAAAAATGAATAATTTCTTATGTATTAAACAACATTGCAGTAGGCAACATAAGACAGATACATTCATTATTATAATATAAAAAAGAACAAACCAATGCTTGTTTCTATTCCCTTTTTCTTCTTTCCTCCTCCCTCCCTTCCACTTTTAAAAAGCCATGTAATTAAAACTTATATTGTTGAGATCGACCGTATGTTAGCAAGTTAGTATTTCTTTTTTTTTAACTCTACTTTTCAAATCTTCTTTTTTATCTCTCATTCCCCATCCTTCCTTTTCCTTTAAAACAAAAAAATGCATAGCAAAACAATAAGAATGGATTATAAAAAGTATTAAAACTGATAGTGAAAATAAAATAAGCAACAGTTCAATGTTATATGTATATATAGATCATCAAAGTCCAAGAATAATCAATACTTGTGGGACTAAATATAGTACCTTGCTATATGGATCTCAGGTTTCTTTAGTTTTCCTTCTTTCACTCTTCCTCATGACATTCTACTGTCCTTTCCCTACTCTTCCTCTAACAGTTCTGTGATGGCTTAGTATTGCTATTTAGATCAAAATGATCATAATTTGATGAATGAGTGACCAAGAGGTTGATACTAACAAGATGACATTCAAATGTTGCAAACTACAGTAAATAATTATTGTTTTGATCTTCCGTTTAGATGAATGATGAATCATACATTGAGTGGTTCGTTAAAGAGGTCAGAGTGCTGATGACGTCATTCTGCATCAGAAAGTCAACTAACAGCTGATCTTTAGTCAACAAACTTGAACAGCTAGCTGCAAGCTGCAGCAGGAAAAAAGGTGAGTGAGACATGCAGAACAACATTCAACAACTCCAGGAAATGCTCGAGACCTCACGAATACACCAAGAGCAATACGCAAATGTCATTGATGAATCAAATCCAAGCACTAATACACAAGATAGTAAAATGAAGCAAAAAAAAAAAAAAAAAAAAAACCAACAAACAAATAAACCCACAAAGAATCCCACAAGAAAGTCCATGGCAAACACAAGATCTCCCCAAAAACAACAGGACACCAAAAAGATAGCGTCCATCAAACAAATCTAGCAAACCCAGCGTATACACACAACAGCCCATTCAAATAACTTGTCCAACAATGCTAACCCATCAGCAATACATCAGAGCTAAAAAACAAAATAGCCAAGACCCACAAACCTTAAAAAAGGAAAGAATCACTCAGACTGAAAAAAAACAATAAAAAGTAAGAACCAGTACACCACAATGCATATAGCCCGCTCCTACAGTCCGAATGTAACTGTAAAATAGCAGCGTAACCAACCAAGTAACCACTAGTTGCAAAGGACAAGATATGAACTGTCAAAAGCAAGAGAACATACATTCCTTCTATCTTATATGTGAATTAATTATATCATGTGAAGGAAATTCTATGTCAAGTTAATGAACTAAATACTAATATTATTAGATCATAATGTAACTTGAGGTTAAAACAATTGAATATGAAGCAAATAGCATAAAATTAAATGGTTCATAACACAAACCAGTGAAGAAGGAAAAAATGCAATTACAACACTCATCTGTTAAACCATTTTCATCTCACTTCTGGGTTATGTAAAAAAAAAACAAAATAAAATGGAACTCAAGTCATTTATTTATTTTTTAGTTTATTTTTGTGGTCTAGAGATTTCCAGGAACCATTTTCCACTAATCTCTTGAGGTTAGTCGAAGCCCAGTCTATATCATCTATATTATCCAGGATTTTATTTGATTTTATATATGCGATGGCAGGTTCTAGTTCATCAAAAATCTTGGGACCATCTTGAAGAAAGATTTTTAGCCTTGCTGGAAAAAGTAAGTGTGTTTTAATTTGTGTTTTTTTTTAAGTTCTTTGAGTAATGACAAGAATAATTTCCTTTTGGCTATTACTGAAGAAGAATAGTCATTGTCAAATTGGATAGATTTGGACCATGCTATCTTCAGGACAATTTCTTTGTCATAAGAGGACAAAAATCTGACTATGACAGATCTTGTGGTGTTAGCTTTATTAATTTTTGATGAAGACAAAGATCTATGAGCCCTTTCAATTCCATATGAAAGGGCTTTTGGAAGGTGTAGGATCTCTGGTTACCATGATGTTAAAAAATTCTCCATATTATTATCTTCCACATTTTCCGGCAACCTGAAGATTCTGATATTGTTTCTTCGAGATCTGTTCTCTAGATCATCTATTTTTGCTGACAGTAGGGAGTTTTGCTTTAAAAGGCTTTTCAGATTGTGTCCATTTACCTGAATTCTTGAGTCCATGTCATTTTAAGATGTTTCTATTCCACTGATTTGTTCTTTTTGTTGTCTAAGGTCTAGATGAATAGTTTCCATTTGTTGAGAAGATTTAAAGTTTTCCAAGTTCAAGTCCAATTTGTCTATTGTTGTAGAGAAATCTTGAATGGTAGAAAGCAATGTTTGTAGTTCCTTTTTTAAAGAGATATCCTGGTATGAAGATTTAGAGAAGCTCATACTGTTAACTGGTGACAGAGACTTGACTCTAATATTTTGGCAGGAAAATATAAAAAATAATACAAAAATTGAGATACTATCTAAAAAGACTTTATGAATAAACTAAGTGTTTGAAAAAAAAACAATGTATTAGATATATATTCTCAAATTTTCGTATCATAAAAAATATGAAAAAGCAGACTGACAGAAAGTGCTGCTACTCAAGGCTCATCCTTAGCCACGCCCCCTGGTTACATTATTGATGCTCAGTACATAGCATACAGTTCTGTATAAATCATATCAATATTCACAAATGATATAGAATTATTTACAGATTTCTAGATAGCTGAGCTGGCAGCATGACAGCATGGATAGACTACAGAAAAGCATTTTCATTTTATAGCATCCCATATTTGTGGATAAAAGAATGCTTACAAATGTGCAAGATATGCCCTACATTGATCTATTATATTACAGTGATCATGAAACAGTGGCAAACAGCTTTGCAGCTAAGCCATGATAAAGGACAAATTATTATTCCAGGGATAAAAATTTAAAGGGGGATATTCCAGTGTGACTCTTTGTCACCGCTGCACTTTTGTCTTGCCCTTAACCCATAAGCTGTCTACTTAATAGATTAAGTCATGGTTGCAATTTGGCTCGCAGAAAACAACAAAGTATAAAGACTTTTCACCTTCTTTTTGTGGATGATTTAAAACTATATAGTTCATCAGATGAGGAATTGAACACACAACTGCAAGTGGTCAAGACTTTCTCAGATGATATAAGAATGTCATTCGGTCTTGATAAATGTGCAAGAGTAAACTTTAAAGCAGCACCAAAATCTGGGACAGGAATGTGATATAAAAGCACTTGAACAAGAGTAAGTGTATAAACATCTGGGAATTGATGAAGGTTCAACAATAAGACATGACCAAATATGAATACAACTTAGTGAGGAATATTTTAGAAGACTAAAATGAATACTGAAAACAGCCCTGACTTTTAGAAACAAAGTCCAAGCTATAAAATAATTTGCTCTTCCTGTTCTAACTTACAGTTCTGGGGTGAATGACTGGCACCTAAAGGTATTTGCTCAGTCTGTCAGGAAAACAAGAAAAATCTTTCATGCTTATCAAATGATTAATAAAAATCAGTGTATACCAAGTTTATATATTCCCCATTCGAAAGGAGGTAGGGGCCTCCTTGAAATTGATTGCATAAACAGATCTGCAATTGTAGGCCTGCATACATATCTGCTGACCTCACAAGATCTAAACATACTGACAGTTTTAAAACATGAGGAGGACAAGTCTAAGATGACTTCCCTGCTTAGTTTAGCAGAAGCATATCGGTGTCAAGCAGGAATGGAAATCAAGCCAGAAGTTGACAAAACCAGGCAGCAAATGAATATGTCAAAAAATGAAAGAATATAAGGTGAAGGATCAGATGAGAAGGCAAGAAATGTGGAAATGTATTAATATAGTTACAAGTCTTAATATTTAAATCACCACCTCTCATACCCACATCTTTTACTTCTAGAACAGCAAACTTGAAACAGTGTTGTGAATAATAAGACTGAGTGTGCCAAACTACATTGCGTAGTATGCATGAGAGCGGATATCTTTCCAGGACTGAATGACGCTCCTTCTGTTAAAACTCTTTTGAAATCATGAGGTCTTGTACATTAATTTACTATGCTAGATTATTTATGAATGGATATTAATTGTATGCAATGTATTTTTGCATATATATACATATATTTTATTTTATTTTGTGCTATAAGTTTTTATTATGAGAGCAGTTATTTTACAAGTTACATGATATTATTATGTGATTATATATTATCATCTTTATTGGTTAGTATTTTAATTTATTTTACTAGGCTTTTGATGAATCAAGCTTAGCCTTATGAAAGGTTTTTGCTACACAGACATTAGATTATTTTAGTTGTGCTGTAAGTTTTAATCAGTGGAAGTTTTTACTAGGGTGTAATAACCCAGACAGGAAACTGAAATTAAAGATGACTGCCACTACCTTGAAAGTGCCAATGTTTTTCCATGGTTAAACAATGCAACCACTGTTTGATCTCTTCATTAGTTGTTTGGTTAATTTAATGAATATCTATCCATGCATAGAGAAATACAATTAGATATAGATATATCACAGACGCACATTTACTGTCCATTTTATTAGTCTGAGGTACTATAAAGGTGTTCACTGTTTTGCCTGATATATGCAATTAGTTTTGTTATATCTTTAAGGACAGGACTGTGTGCATTTTATGTGCTGTATATGTTTTCTTTAGTACCAAGCCATTTTATTTTACATTGTTACAGAACACAACTCTGTCATTATCTGCTCTACTTCAGCACAGCATTTTTATGACTATTACCTTCTTGTGCAGTCCCTTTACTTCTTACCACTAAGTTATTTTGACATGTGCAGTTTTAGGCCATTACTGATTTTCTTTCTGGAACCTGCTCTTTGACATTCAGGCATTTTTTTAAAGTAAATGCAAGTTGACAATGGAAAGCAATACTTTACTGACCTATTTATTGCTTTCTGCGCTGCATAATAAACTTTAAATAACAACTCTGCATGGTTTACATTCTGCTGGTAAACATTGGCCAGGTCAAAGAGAAGAGCTTATTCACCAGTACTGATATGTGATCTTGCAGAATCTCAGGGCAGAATAAATATACAATCTACTTCATTTGTCAAAATTGCATAGTTCTACTTTCACAGATAGTGCAGGCAATGAAGGGAAGATATTTTACTCACAGAATTTCTTAGCTAGCATTAAAATTAGTTTTCTGATACGCAATCTCACTATGCATGATTTATAAAACGCCAGTAGATTAATTAACTGTTTTCACTATGTGGTGTGCATAATCTTGACAGTAGTGTGATTTACAGAAATAAACTATGAAAATTGTTAAGCCGCATGCAAATGGACTTCTCTGACAATTAGTGTTGTTGCTGTATTTTTCACCATAATATGCTTCTATATATGCTCACATTACAGGTTGTAATTTTGTGGATCAAGTGTTGCTGTCTGCCCTGCAACTGGGACTGTTCCTGACCGTGTTTAAGTTTGATATCCATAGCATTGATGTACTGTAGGGATGAGGGAGAGATGGAACAGCACCGGGGGAATGATAGAATCACATTAGATTTCCTTATTCTGCAGCCATCACATAGGTGGATTGTTAAATTTGACCTAGAGAAAGAGTTATTACCATTTTGTAATGAGGTGATCCACTGATGTATGGATTCCCACTGTTGAGAACATTATTGTAATCAATATCTCTTAGCACTCACCTGGGGTGGTTGTATCATAGTGTTTATGTGAGGAAATTGTTGTATATTGATGGCTCCAATGTGCCCATTCATTTACTTCTATTTATTTGACTGAGCCATGCAGAGCATGATGGTCAGTTGAGATCACCTAGGATAGCTGTGATTCTGCTATTATTTCCTTGGATGTCATGCATTCCTAAATGAATGCCAATACATTTTTATGAAGTCTCAGTAGAAGTGCTCAGTGAGTGAGTGAGTGTGTTGTAGTACCATGCTGCTTGCTGCAGTTCTAGCAAGCTATTTGTTACAACTGTAACAAGCAGTTTGGTACAATTACAGTTTATAAGCCACTGGTTTCGGAAACTGATAACTGAATGACCCAGCTACAGTTTTGTAGTATAGTCTACACTAGGATCAACATAAATGCATGCCTTCTTTCCTGGCCATAATGTGTAATTCATGTGTCTGAGATTCACAGGCTATGGTATGGACCTTGACTTGGATATCTACTGTATACCTGAAGCCTTCCTTGTAATGGTATGTGCAGATATGTTATTACTTATTAGCACATCTATGAGTTGTGTAGGGTTGTGATATGCAATTGCATCGTGCACCTTCTCCAAGCAGTTTCTTGCAAAGTTTATGAATACTGTCAGAATTATTAACATTAGTAAGGTTGAATAGACAGTCATACACATCTTTAGTATTTAAATTTTAATTATATACCTATATATGGTTACTAATAACAATTTCATGTTTTTTTTCTTTGTTTGTGTGTATAAATTGCACTACTGACAACACAAAAGTTGCTTTGTGCATTAAACATTGCTGTTTATGACCAATATGCTCCATTTTATGTGAACTCTTGGTAATATTGGACTGCAGCATAGTAAATACAAATAATTATATAAGCATTTATGCATCAGCTATCAGATGCATAAGCACTTAAGCATCTGCTAGCCATAGCTTAGGCTGGTGTCAGTTAGTGTAAATATTTTTTCATTTGAATAATAATACTTTTCTGGATGTCCAGGCTACTTTATTGCTTAAGTATTTTGGTAAAGTCCTTCATTATGCAATGCCTTTAAATTTCTTGCAAAGAACAAATATTTACTTTTGCCCTACCACCTTGTTTTCTTAAGGGATATATCTATTATGTGCGAAGGGCAATGACTTTAAAATAACATGAATGTCATAATCTACATACGCCAAAGAAATAATTAGGTTGGTTGAATGACATTTTAATGTCTGGTGCTTAGCAGTTAAATTGCTAAGGATTCTTACTGCAACCTCAGGTAACCAAGATAAAATGGCCTTTTTTTCTGAATACTTATTTATATTACAAAAAGTAGATTGAAAATAGCATCAGTACATTAATAGCATTTTCCTTTGAAGGAGTGAACACTGTAGTTTTTTTTATGATAAAAACATGCAATATTATATTATAACAGTGCAGTAACCCATAAGAATGTTTATTTTTCATATAATATTCCAAAGACATATCTTAAATGTATTAAACAGTTGTGTTTAATGACATACGTTCATATACTATGTTATATAATACATTTTATTTACTGTGATCATCTACTGATATCACCTGTATTCTGAACCTTTCCTTTAAAACACAGGAGATACAGGTACACAAAAACTTTATAAAGCTTAGACTCACTTGTCACCCAGCTGACATTATGTATTATAATCAGACAAAAAAATGTGTTTGACAGGAAACCCATGTCAAACACTAAACAGTAGCTGTGTACTTTTCCTCTTTCACTCGTACCCACATTTACTTTTTCCTGTTCTTTTCTTTGTTCCATCTCTCTCTTTGTGTCTTTCTGTTCCCCTCTCTCTGTTTCTTTTTCTTTCTAGAATTATGTCGGGATGGGGGAAGGTTCACATAATCATGTTATGATATTTTAACAGTCTTTACATAACATTTCACCATATTTTAGTCAAGCATTTTCCTTATGAAATATTGCGACTTGTCTTTGATGGATTCTTTAACCCTTCTGGTCTTATCATTTGCATTTCCCTGTTCTCACTGCACCAAATTTTGAATATAAAAATTCCTGCTAAGGCAGAAGAAAATGAAGTAATATCATAAATCAACTACTGTAAACATTGCCTGTAATATTTTATCAGGCAGGAAAACTGGGACCCTCACATAAATATGTACTCTTTTTCACTTCATTAGCTAAGCTTGTTATTTAATTGGTGTCAGTGTTTATAAATGCTGTGCAGTGCAAATGGGATTTTAGTTCTGTACCATTAATTAAAATGTAATGTAGCATAAAAAGAGCACTGTTTACATATCGTAATGTAATAGAAGTAGTTTAAAATATGCCCCATTGATTTCTGGCTGAATGAATTTTTCTTTTGTGTTGGTATAGAATTAAGTAGCTACTCTATAATCATTTCTGATTTGGCTAAAAAGATAATTTGACATGGAAAGCAGTCTTTTGTTGCTAGAAAACTGCTTTTGTTTGAAAGTAGGATTCAAACTCAAAGTATAATTTCTTGTATAAAATAACAGTATATAATTTAACCTTGGACTGACAGTATTAATGCAGAAACATATCCACTGATCTGATGTGATCTATCTTCTTCTATATCTAAACAACAAGCTCAATTTTGATGGTATCTGGAATTCAAAATGAAAATGGCTAAATGGTAGAAGTAAAAGAAAAGGTGTTGCAATAACTAAAGCATTAAAGAAGCCCTGTAATAGAACAGTTTTAAGCAGTGATGATATAAATGTAAAATATAATACTTTTTGTCAGTTTTAAGTCATTAGCCCTAATAATATATTTAATGGTAGTTTAATGATTAGTAGTCTCTGGAGAAGTAATGCATTTCAAGTGTTGAGTATCCCTGCAATAGTCTATTCAGTATAATAGGAGTGACCTAAAGACGTCTGTTCTGTACTGCTTTTATTTACTTTATCAATATATTGCACTTTGCTTTTAAGCAAAAAACATTTTTCACATCCATTAGGGCATTAGGTATCATGTTTTAGAACTATATGTTCAATACTTGATATACTCCATGCAATATCCTTTTGCTTTGTCTCTTATTATCCATTAACCAGATGTATGCTTGTGCTGTTTCTATTCATCTTTCTGGTTTCTGCTTGATAATTTATTCAGACTGTTCAGGCACCAACAGTTTCATCCCTATTACCTGCTGTATCTAGTACTGCCACTGTTAATGTATGATAATTTACTAATAGCTGGGAATCACTTCTGTTATCAGGAATTC